>NC_052053.1:13010846-13113346 GCF_903992535.2 Arvicola amphibius
CAAGTTGCACAGGGGATTGCAATGATACAGCTGTCACCCATGCTGGGGTGGGCTTTTCAGGGATACACCTGCACAAGTCATCCTTGCTCCTCTAAGTGACCCTAATAAACTCATTGGTTCACTAAACAGGACTTGCATGGGGTTATTTCTTTGGTCCATCATTGTAGATGTTTACAATAAAGCAGTCCCACGCTATCTCAGAATGGAGTGTAATGAAGGAGTCTTTATTTAGGGGTAGACTCACAGATCAGTAGTCATTTGCATGAGCAGGAAACAGGAACTGAATCCAGCAGGCAAGAGAAGACACACAAGCTTTATGTCTGCATTTATACTACAAGAGACCATCCTGCAGCTCTTCAACCCTAAAGAAACACACAGAGGTGATGTGGGATTCCCCACTGAATGCTATGAAATGTTTTATTGCCATTGGTTAATAAAAAAGCTGCTTTTGGCCAATGGCTTAACAGACTAAAGCCAGGCAGAAAATCTGAACAGAGATGTAGAGAGAGAGTAGGCAGAGTCAGGGAGTCACCATGCAGCCACAGCAGGAGACAGCTGCTCCAGGAACCTTGCTAATAAACCACAAGCTTCGTGGCAAAATATAAAATAATAGAAATGGATTAATTTAAGATGTAAGAGCTAGCTAGAAATACGCTTAAGCTGTTGGCCAAACAGTATTTCAATTAATATAGTTTCTGTATGATTATTTCAGGTCTGGGTGGCCAGGAAACGAACAAGCAGCCTCTACCTACATTAATTATAAACTGGTTGGCCTATTAGCTCAGGCTTCTTATTAACTAATTCTTATATCTTAAATTAACCCATAATTCTTATCTGCATTAGCCACTTGGCTTGGTACCTTTTATCAGTGAGGAATTCTCATCTTGCTTCCTTTGTGTCTGGGTGACGACTACAGACAGCCTTTCCTCTTCCCAGAATTCTCCTATTCTGGTTGCCCCACCTATGCTTCCTGCCTGGCTACTGGCCAATCAGTGTTTTATTAAACCAATACAAGTGACAAATCTTTAGAGGGTACAAGACCATTGTCCAACATTACATCATTGCCTTCTCTGTTTGGGAAATAGATGCACCAGGAAAAATTGTACAAGCCAGAGTTGAAGTCCAACACTGCGGTGTTTAAGATGATGAGTAGGAATCATTTCAGATGCTTAATCCCAATTAACAGACAGTGGTGTGAGGAATCTGGGAGAGACCCTGATCCCCTGGGCTCAGAGGCAGAGTGCTGGAAACAGAGATCATAGGTTGTAGGTAGTAGGTCTGTGTATGTCTTGGGTACCAGGAGATGGGGTTTGAAGTATTAGACAAAAAGGAGCAGTCAGTGTGCTGTGTACTAACCCATGCCAGCCCAGCTCCTTCATTTTACAGATGAAGAAACTGAGGTCACAACACTTATGGATCTTATACCATGGTAACAAAACAAAGCTAGCAAGGAGCCAAGACCAAGTTCTCACCTCTTAGTCAAGTTGTTGACACAACTGGGCAACTCCCACCTTGACTTTGGATGCTCAGGGGCATGGAAGGGTAGTTAAGCAAACTGTGCTTGCACCAAAGTCTCCATGTGACCGTATCCACTGCCCTTCATGTTAGGAGGCAAGAAAGGCCCTGAAACAGGTGTCACCCACAGTGGCCAAGTGGATACCATGATTCCCTACTATCATAACGCCCCTGTAGCTGCCAGGAAAGGCGTCCTTTAGAAGGCCAGAGAAGGCCTCACAGGGCTGGGTCAGGTGCTCTAGCCATAGCTTCAGCTCATGCTAAGCCCTGGGAGAGGCTGCCCAAGAATGCACTGGTCATGAGCTGGCTGTTGGCCTTCTAATGCCCCCAGGTACATATTTCTGGCATCACATTACCACCTGTTTTACAAGCCTGCAGGGGTGACTCACATGTCCTCGTGTGTGTGTGTGTATGTGTGTGTGTATGTGTGTATGTGTGTGTGCACGCGCATGTGCGTGCACGCATGTGTGTGATTCACAGATCTGTCATAAGGCTCTGTGAGTCATTCACTTCCTGATCAGCCTCAGGATGCACAAAAGCACAGGAAAAGAGGGCCTGGCTGAGCTTTGTGTTTTCAGGAAGCAGGTTGTTTTTAATATAACCGCATATACACAGCATCTGAACTAAAAGTCACAAGCTTAGTGTCTCCTCATTGAGATAATGCCCTGTTCCTAATGACTTCTACTTTTAACTATGGCGGAAAAAACACACAGCATCAGAATTAGCGTTTTAATCATGTTTAGGTGTGCAGCTCAGTGGCGTTAAGAACGCGACACTCTTGTGTAAATGTCGGCACAGTCTGTCTCCAGGACTTTCGCATCTTCCCAAACTGAAACTACTAATTATCACTCATACTGGTCCAGCACCACACCTTGTCCCCCTCCTCCCCCCTGCCCCAACATCTTTCCTTCCCATCTTCACCAGCTCCTGTCCTGCCCTCTCTCCTCACTGGCAACCTCTGCCCTCGGTCTCTGTGACCCTAATTATCACCTCTTGTTGTTGTACCTCACTAACCATTTAGGTTTTCACAGGATTTCTTTAAACACACACACATGCGCGCGCGCACACACACACACACACACACACACACACACAGAGTTTGAATTCCTGTTTATTTCTTTCAGCATTCCCAATATAAATGGAAATGACTGTGCTTTCTCCTCCTATCTAGTAGCTGTAAATGGAGAAACAGAGATGCCTAAGGATTGTTCCAACTGAGTAACTTTGCTTAAGAAAGCTAAATCTAATACTAAAAGAAGTCACCCATGTGCTCCAATCCAGGGCTCCCCACGTGCAGGGGGATGCTTTGAAAGCAAGCCACAGTAGCTCTGAGTCTCCCAGCCAAAGACTTCTGGAGCCAAAAGAAGAAGACAGGGTGAGCCAGGGCACCTATGTCTCCCTGCTCCACACCAAGCACAGACCAGCTCCAGCTCTCGGGATGTGGGAGGTTATTTGTCCAATCATTTGTCCCTGAGAAAAACCTCACAGACACTCTATGCCTAGCCATCCACCCCGAGGCCAGCATGGAAGATCCCACCCCCACCCGTGTGCCCAGTACACACTCAGCAAACGTAAGAAGAGGTTCACTACTGAGAAGTCCTGTTGGGAGTTAGCCTAAGCAAATGCTCTCACCCTTTGGTCCACGAAAGCCCTATCCTATTGACACTGCGACTGTCAAGCATCAATAATATCAAGATTCATAAATATTTTAAAGGAGCCACTTTCTTGGTACTGTGATCACCATGGTAGTTCTCATATTTTGAGATTTGACTGGAAACCAACCATGACGGACATTGAAACGAACAGAAAAAACATATACAGCTATTAACACCTTCCCGTTCTTCCCACCTGTTATTGTTATTATTTTTGTTTAAAAAAAAAATCCCGTTTCTTGCATCTAAAAATCCATGGCAATTACAGAAAAACAAAATCTAGGGCGGGACAGTTTGGGACAACGACATGTTTGTGGACTGCACTAAAACACAGTAATCACGCAATCAGGAAGCACAGTGGTCGCTTTGAAATGTGTGACCAAGCCCCATGCACACCTTCCCAAAGCACCTCCCCCTCCACACACACACACACACACACACACACACACACACACACACACACCATGAGCCTTGAATGGCTGGTTTCTTATTCTCCTTAGGACAAAGGCCAGATTCTAACAAAGCTTGCCCGTCTGCCCATCCCTTGTGCTGCCCCAGGTTGCTGTGAATCCTCCTGTACTGGCTGACAGTAGCTTGGTTTTCATTCAGCTCTGTGGTTACAACTCTTTCCTTCTATTGGTAGGAGCTTTGCACTTTCTAGCCCTTATCCATAGAACACAGCTCCTGCTCAGCCCTTCACCCAGGTCAACCCCTGGGATTCTTCAGCTTTGCTGTAGCCTTACCATCTCTTCAGTTTTCCTCGTATAACAAGTAAGACAAACACCTCTCCTCTTGTTTCCAGATTTCCTGTGAACCTCAGAGAGCTTTTCAGAACAGATATCTGGTCCAGCTTTCCAATGTACACACTGTACTGCAAAAGTTAGAAAGTTAAAAACCTCCAATTCCTAAACTCCCTTGCAGCTATGTTTTCAGATGGTGTGGGGGTTCTACCAGTCATGTGTCTGCTTGCAAGTGATATGTAGAAAGCTGAGAATGGAGAGGACCAGGTAGGAGATATATATTCTATGTGTGCATTCATAGTCCTGTGGGCCTGGGGTCAGCAGTACTGATATCTGGCTTAAAGCTAACCCTTCTGGCTGTAGCTTCCTGACTATGGCAGAGGTGGACAATGTCTCAGCAAGCCATCTTGGGGATACAGTTGTGGAAGTCATCCTGGGATCCAACCTGATGTCTTTCCCTCTAGTCTTTGCAGCTGTAAGTATCTACTCCCTACATTAATCCCTTTTCTGCCGGAACTTCTCAGTTTATCAGTACTGAACTCTGTCTGATAGATATGAGAAATTGCTTCTTGAACTCTAAACTGCTTTGGAAATGTGGCTTTTACTCATTAATGCTCCTGAATTGACTCCTTATTTAATCCGACAATTCAGAGTCAGTGAAACATGTGTGTTTCTGAGTGTCAGTTTGCAATTCAGTTCCCCTTTGGTACCCTTGCTTCCCTCTCCCTACCCAAAGGGAGCAGTCTGGGGTTTACCAGTGTGGCATTGGTAGAGGATTTGCTGAAGCTGAAACTCTAAACTGATCTCCCGGAAGGGAAGAGACATTCCTTTGTAGGTGGAAACCTTAAGTCAGTCTAAGTGATCAAACACGCCTCTCTCGCTTTGACAAATGCATCCTGTGTGCTCGGTGCTGGCTCATTCTTTAGTCATTCCTAACTCTGTAGGGACAGGAAGAAAGGAAGCCGGCATCACACTTCTCATGGCCCAGGGCTGCCCGTTCCTGCCCTGCCGACGATAGTCCCACAGGATGACAGCACGGAGGTCTTGCTTCTTCAGCACATTTTTCCCCCAGTAGTCTAAAGAATCTGGCTCAGCAACAGAGAGCTCAGCTGCCGTGACCTGGGTGTGGCATTCCTGGGCTTGAATGGAAAACCTAAAGCTCAGAGGGAGTGTGGGTGGGACCAAACTCACATCACCTACAGCAGCCTTGGGCCTCTGATTGTTTCCCAGCCCACTTGACCACTCCTTGGATGCTTATTGCCGGCCAAGATGAAAGAGTCTGTACAAAAGGAAGTATGGGAAGGAAGGGTGAGCAACGCTAACCACACAGAGCCTGGAGCGAAGTGCCAAGGGCAAAGAAAGACGAAAGCAAACTGAAGCCAAGCCTGGGGGCACAGTCCTGCAACCCCAGGGACTGTGGAAGCGGAAGCCAGAGTTCTGTGCCTGCCTGGGCTACAGAGTGAGTTCCAGGCTAGCCTGGGCTACAGAGAGAATTCCATTCTAGGCTGGGCAACTCAACACGATCCTGTCTTGAAAAATTTTAAAGGAAAAGAATGGTTGGGGGTTCAGCTCAGTGGCAGACTACTTGTTGCCTGGTGTTTGTGTGTGTGTGTGTGTGTGAGTGTGTGTGTGTGTGTGGTGGGGTAGGGGTGGAGTCTTAGGATCCCTGTACTACAAGAAAAAAAATCCACAACCAGGTTAAGCTGGGTCCTATGTTGGCCTATGTAAAAGTGAACTGTATCTTTCCTGCATGGGACATGTCCCTTTTTCTCCATATACATGATGTGACTGGCTGTGGGCCAGGGCATCCCTCCACACACAAAGCTCAGCCCTGCTGACTTAGGGATAGTGGCTGAATGCTGGAACCAGCACACCCCTTTTTCATCAGAGCCACCCCAGCCAAACTGTCTACCGCGAATGATCTTATTTGATGAAAGTTATACACTGAGCTTTAAAGATGAAACCAGGGTCGGGTGGTGGTGGTCCATTCTCTTAATCCCAGCACTCCAGAGTCAGGGGCAGGCAGACTTTGAGTTGGAGGCTAGACTGATCTACAAGAGAGAGTTCCAGGACAGCCAGGGCTTCCCAGAAAAACCCTGTCTCTCAGGGGAAATGGGTCTGGAGAAATTGCTCAATGGTTAAAAGCATTCTTACACAGGACCCAGGTTTTGGTCCCAGCACCCACATAGTGGCTCACAACCATCTGCAACTCCAGTTCTAGGGGATGTGATGCCCTCTTCTGGCCTCTGTGGGTACTGACCATGCACATGACGCCTATACATACAAGCTGTTGACCGAGGTTTCTGTCCCGCCAGGTCCCACAGCCATTTAGTTCCAAAGAAACACACAGAAGTCTACAGTAATTATAAACTGATTGGTCTAGTAGCTCAGGCTTCTTATTAACTCTTATAACTTACATTAACCCATAATGCTTGTCTGTGTTAGCCACGTGGCTTGGTACCTTTTATTTAGTGAGGCATTCTTATCGTGCTTTGTCTGTGTCTGAGTGACGAGTGCAGACTGAACTTTTTCTCTTCCCAGAATTCTCCTATGCTGGTCGCTTTGCCTCTTCTTCCTGCCTGGCTACTGGCCAATCAGCATTTTATTAAATCAGTACAAGGAACAAATCTTTACAGAGTACAAGACCATTGTCTCATAGCAACATGCAAGTAAAACATTCATACACATAAAATAAATATAAATAAATGTTTTTTTAAAAAATTAAACAAAAAACCTGTAAAGTCACTGAAGGCTTCAGTCTTCCCGAGTCCCAGACTGCTGTTTCTTCACCCACACTGACTATGTGGGATCACAGTGAGGTTTCTATGGGGCAAGGGTACAAAACTTGTAACTGGGTCTGCTGTAGAGTATTAGTGCTAAGAAGTCTCCTAGAAAAGAACCTCCCTCCACCCCCATATACACTTAGGAGAAAGAGTCAGGCAAGAAGAACTTGGACCCTTGATGACATCCTGAAACGAAGTGCAGGTTCTGAGACTTAGCAATGCCTTCTAGGTAGAAGGGGGAAGGCAAATACAAGGGGAAGAGCTACTAAGCCAAATGGAGCAGAGCCTCTCTGCCTTAAACCCATGAGACAGAGAAAGGCCTAGAGGTGAAAACCAGCAGCTCCTGAGCTCAAAACAAAGCCAGCTGGAGGTCAGCTCCTAAAAGCTCCGGAGCTAGAGTTAGGACATGTGTCCAGACCACACACAGGCCACCCTGAGGAGTCTTCAAACAGTAAAGGTGACCTCACGGGAACAAAAGGACCTGCCTCAGCAAGTGAGGCCAGAGTTTGAGAGATAGCACACCAGTGGCTCACTTCCCACGAGAAGTCCCCCAAGGACTGTGTCCTGGCAAACACAGGCTGCAAACACAAACCATGGACAATGTCCGAACCATGGGGCTATTGCTTTGGTGGCAGGAGACAGGCTCCTTCCACTGGGGTGACTTGGTGGGGGGGGGGGCACCCCCAAGACATCATTTCTACCTGGGACTTGTAGGGTGAGTACAACTGGAAAGGTTCCAGGCAGAGCAAATGGTGCGAGCAGGAAGCAGAGGCAGAAAAGCGGAAAGTGAATTAGAAACCTGGCAAGCAAGATAAGGCTGCACAGCAGAGAGGACGGTCCTAGGCAGATGCTTCTCCAAAGCAGTCTCAGCCACACATCACAATGGTACTCTGGGGTCACCTTAACCTCTCCTCTTCCACTCCTTGTAAAACAAAATGAGAAGGTGACAGTTTCCGCTTGCTTCTGACCACCCTTTTTTGTGTTTGTGGGGAAAAAATGCCCTTGAAGCAGAGATGTAAGAAACCAGTTCTCTAGAACAACATTAGTTGTTTGGGGGAAGCGGGGTCACAGAAGGACCCTCCCAACACCGCAGAAGGCTGCATCTTTTCAGGAATCCCTGGAGTACTGACGCTCACCGTGGTCACCTAAGGATCATGACACTCAGGCACCAACACTCCTGTCTTCGGGAAGCTAGAAACCTTTACAGTCAGGGCCCATTGCAAATGACAGCATCCTGGACGGACTAGTCAAAAGGGATCTCAGCTCTCTTTATCCTCATACAATGGAGTCAGGAGGCTGAGAAGAACTCAGCATGATGCCAAGCCAGCCGAGGGTCAAGTTCCAAGTGCCCTTCAGTCTGTGCTCTGGGCTGCCATCCTCACGGTGGGTGGGGAAGCCTTGTACCTCCTCCGTGCTCTTCCAGTACCAAGAAATGTCTTCATGAAACCAACTCTTAGTTGGACATATAAATATAGTCTCGGTAAAATGAGCAGAAGCAAACTGGACACAATCTGTTCACATAAAGGGGATGGCATCTCTGGGTATACTGCGTGTTTTTGGATGCAAGCGTGTGAACTTGGCGATCTCCCACTAGTGCACACTAAGCCTTTCTTCTTGGTGATACGTGGACGGACATCTTTTCTCTGTGTCTTCCTTCTGTGTCTGGCTAATTACTTCTTCTTTGAAATTTATTTTTAAGTTTGTGTGCGCACACATGTGTGTCTGTGTGTGTGTGTGTGTGTGTGTGTGGTCTGTCTGTGGGTCAAATCCCCAGGAACTGGAGTTACAGGCAGATGTGTAGCACCAGATGTCAGTGCTGAGAACCGAACTCATGTCCTCTGCAAGAATATCAAGTGCTAAAGCCGGGCGGTGGTGGTGCACACCTTTAATCCCAGCACTCGGGAGGCAGAGGCAGGCGGATCTCTGTGAGTTCGAGGCCAGCCTGGTCTACAAGAGCTAGTTCCAGGACAGGCTCTAAAAAAGCTGCAGAGAAACCCTGTCTCGAAAAACCAAGAAAAAAAAAAAAGGAAAGAATATTGAGTGCTCTTAACCACTGAGCCATCTCTCCAGACTCCCTAATTCATTCTTATGAGGGCCACAGCCCCATACCAATGATCTCATGTCACCTCTTCAAAGACCTAGTTTTTAAATACAGTCATGTTCTGAAGAACCTCATGTTAGGACTTCAATATATTCAAGGGCACACAATTCAGTCCACAAAACCGCAAACAGAAGTTTAACCAACAACAGCACAATCACAGACTTGAATATCAGATAGCTGTTAAAAGTAAAGCAGCACTATAAATCCTATTTTAGAAATGCTGGGATAATCTCCAAGATAAGTACGTTATGAATAATGAAGAATTCTATGTTAAACAATGAAATATTGAGGTAAGGATGGAATAATACTGTTTCATTTGGCTTCCCTGGGCATTAGCCAGTATATGGATCAACCTGGGATTTCCATAGGGTAGGGCAAGAAAGGTCATCTCAGAAAATAAGAGATCCAAAGAAACTAGGGCCTAGAAGTGGGAAAGTGGATAAATTTCCACTATAATTGCTCATATACATGAGGAATTATTAATTAAATTGGTTAACTACTACATCATAGATATTTGATCTTTATTGTGGAATATTAAACATTAAATGGAAGGTTTATAAAGGTACATGAGAGCTTTCAGGTTTGTTGTGGGAAGTTGCAGGTCAATAAAGAGTTGGCTTTGTTCTCCAGCATCGCCCCCACCCCCTAGCTGCTTCTTCACAAATACCTCTTTACAGAGGCTGTCTCCATGGCAGCTGGCCAGTGCTGCCAGGCGCCTTTGGAGCTCCCATTCAGGCTCTCTCTCTCTCTCTCTCTCTCTCTCTCTCTCTCTCTCACACACACACACACACACACACACACACACACACACACACGGAATCAGATACAACTGCAGAAGTGGAAATTTCCAGACTCTTCGGGAACTTTGAGGAGCTGTGCCTTGAGTTCTTGAGTTCCTCCTCCAGGCACTCAGTCAGGTTATTTCCCACTGCCAAGATGAAGGCAGAGGGGAGTCGGAGGAAAAGAGAATCCATCACTCCAGACGGAATGGAAATGAAGGCGCTGCAAAGCAAATAGCCGAAAATCTCACGAGTGTCATTCACGGCTCGAAAAGACTGTTTTTAGACAACATAATAATCCACTACAACATTTATTCTGTCTGCAAGATTATTACAGCGCAATTTTACCTTTCCATCTTAGGTGGCATGGAGCGATTCCTTCAGTAGTCAGCCTTTGTCTCCCCCAAGTTTGGGGTTACAATTAATCTAAACGCTGACGCTGACGTGGGGGAAGAGAGGGATGAGGCCCTAGCAGGCAACAGAAGTGAGAGAGGCCTCGTGCCTTTGGTTCTATCTATCTATCTATCTATCTATCTATCTATCTATCTATCTATCTATCTATCTATCTATCTCTCAGGCCTGTGCATCTGATTATACCCAGTTCCAGGCCTTGCCCACCGCCCCTTCTCTGTCCCCTTATATTAATGGTTCTTAACCTTCTTACTGCCATCACCCTTTCATACTGTTCCTCATGATGTGGTGACCCCCCCAACCATTAAATGATTTTCATTGCTACTTCATAACTGTAATTCTTCTCCTGTTATGAGTTGTAACGTAAATATCTGTGTTTTCCAACTGTCTTTTGAGCCCCCTGTGAAAGGAGTCAAGACCAACAAGTTGAGACTCTCTGTCTTAGGGTCTGTTGTTTGCACAAAGCTTCCTTGGACCACAGAAGCGTACTGTCCCCTCACGAGGTAAACGTCCTTTTGCCTTTTTCACTGGCTACCGGCTAGACTTATTGTGGTATTGGACATCAAATTTCTAAGGAATGGCAGGTGAAATGTTTTAGACCAGCTATGAGTCTTAGCGCCTCGGCCCACCATTCCTTTGGGGACCCTTTTCTGCCAATTATGAGTGCACTTGGTGTCTTTATGCAAATTAGAAAAGGGAGCACCCTGTGGACATTTGGCTTGGAGAGCTACCTTTGAGCAAACGGGAGGAAAGTGCCATGTGCTGAGACGCGGAGCCCAATAAACAGAGCTGGGTTGCCTGAGCAGCCGCTGCCTCAGCCTGGACCCAGTACAGATGAACTGATCAGTCTTCTCGCGCCTCATCCTGGGCCGGGTGCAGACGAACTGATCTTGTGCAGTTCCTGTCTCCGTCCACCCAGGGCTACACAGCTGGGTCCCAAACCGACTCTAAGGAAGCCTCGCATCATATCTCGGCTTCCTAAGGATGCGTCCATTCTTAGAAAGCAGCCGGGTTTTCACTTGTTTTGCGCTAGATTTTGATCTAGCAAGCCTTCCTTATGATCCAAACCTTTTCCCTTAAGAACCGAGAAACAAAAGCATCAGACCTGTCCCCAGGCACTCATGCAATGCCAGGTCCCCGTCCCGAGTCAGAGTGCAGAAAAGACTCTGAATCCTCTGTCCAAAGCAGAAGTTCCAGGAGGCCACAGCTTCATGTCACCTCTCCACTGTGCCTACATCTCCATATGGCTTGCTGTCACACAGCCTCTCCCGTCACAAGCTGTGCTGTCCACATGCCCTCCCAGCCCAGCTGCACACAGCTTCCTTCTTGCCTTTGTTCTGTGATCTTTGAAGCCTTTGAAAAATTGATTTGATTCATTTTTTAGCATCATTGAAGAACCGACTACCTTTGATATCTGAGTCATCTAGTCCAAAGGTTAGATTCATCCTTTCTGCCAGCCGTGTGTATGTGTGTGTGTGAGTGTGTGTGTTGATCATTCTGCCTAAGTCCATGCAAACTCTCCACCATGTCAAAAATCATGGTAGAATAGTTACAGGTTTTGTCTTGCCATCAATAGCAAACACTTGGTGCAAATGAGACCCTCAAATACCCGGAGTGGATCAGAATGAAAGAGAGGAGGCGCAGGGGAACTTTAAAAAAGATAAAATACTGAAGCAAGTTGGTAAGCTTTGAAATTAGAGGAAGGAACAAAGAAAAGACTTTTCCTTAGTAGCGTTTAAAATAGCATACGAGACCTTTGGACCCCAGTTAATTTTATCATATTGTCATCCTTACATCCGGCACAAGAGAAGAAGCTCACCTTCCTTGTTATCAAGTTTTGCTTTTGTTTTTTTCTGGATTCCCATATTATCTTCATTTGTTTGAATCTCTGGCACGAGTTCATTGATTTAGTCATCGGTCCTGGCTAATCTCCTGCCATTTCAAAGCCTCTGATCTGAACTGATTTCTAGTCAGGAGCCCGGGAGGAACCAGTACTATTACATAACTCTGAACTGTGGAAAAGGCCACTGACTTCTGCCCACATTCCTGCAGTCACAACACTTCCTTTGCCGTCTCTATCTCACGAAGTCTGGTGCACACAGCAAGAAGGTGGATCATTTGCATGAGGGGCTCTCTCTTGCCCGGCCGGCCGTCAGGCCATAGGGCACCCTAGTTGCTGACAGTATAGGCTGCCAGAGAAGAGGGTGGGCGGGGAAGGTGGCAGAAGAGCAAAGGAGAGCTGTGTGGAAGAGTGGAGTGTAGGCAGACCTAGAGGGAGGTATTGGAGGGGCAGGGGAAAAGGAGAAAGAATCCCTGCTCTCTCTGGAAATTTTTGCCTTCCTTTCAGCCCACCTCCCCTCATAAGTGCCTTTTTCCTTCTTATTAGGATGTCTTTATTTCTATTACTTAATTTATTAAAAAAGGAAATAAGAGAGAAACAGCAGGATTGGCTAAATGGAAATCAACAACAAGGAACTCTAAGTTTAAATCTTGGGTTCCTTTGTGTGAAGTCCTGGCCACCGTGGAACTCAATTTGTAGACCAAGCTGGCCTTGAACTCATAGAGGTCCACTTGCCTCTGCCTCCCAAGTGTGTGTGTGTGTGGGGGGGGGGATTAAAGGCATGCGCCACCACCACCTAACACTTAAATCTTGAATCTTGAATCTTAAGGGTAGCGGTTTTTGCTCCTCTCATGTGATGAGCCTGTCACCTGAGTTCTGAGCAAAGACTGTGAATGGAAGAAGAGTTTTCCCAGAGAAGCATGATGGTGAAATCCTTCCCTCACAGGCTTCTCTGCTCGCTCCCTTCTCGTCCTCCTGACGAATAAAGCCCACTCTGAGGCTGAAGAGTTTTGGGTTACTTTTCATGGCAATTGACTTTCCTTGAGACTAAAACAATATCTATACCTTTAAAAATTATTATTATTTTTCAAGACAAGGTTTCTCTGTGTAACAGTTCTGGCTGTCCTGGAATTTGCTTATAAACCAGGCTGGCCTCCAACTCCGAGATCCACCTGCCTCTGTCTCCCAAGTTCTGAGGTTAAAGGCATGTGCTACCACTACCCGACTCTATACCATGTTTTAAAAAATGTGTATGAGTGTTTTGCCTGTGTGTATACCTGTGCTCCACGTGCCTGCCTGGTGAGGCTAGAAGATCATCAGATCCCCTGGTTGTGAGCCATCATGAGGGTGCTGGAAGTTCGGGGCCCTCTGGAAGAATAGGCTGTATTCTAAACTTCTGTGGCATCTCTCTAGCCCCTAGATGTGGGACCCAAACTCATTGCTACTTCATAATTGTAATTTTTCTTCTGTTATGAATTGTAATGGAAATGTCTGTGTTTTCTGATGCTCTTAGGTGACTCAGTGAAAGGGTCGTTCATCCCCCAAAGGGGTCGTGACCCACAGTTTGAGAACTGCTTAGCTAGACTCTATATCAGACCCCAAACATCTTCAGTCCTGTGGCTTTATGTCCTGAGATGAAGTCATGCAAACCTTCCAGTTTTATTCTCCTACTCAATATTGTCTAAAGTTCAGGGGAGGAAGGTGTTAGAACCCTGGAACTGAAGTGACAGATGTGAGTTGGGTACCATGTGGGGCCTCTGCAATATCATCAAGTGCTCTTAATTGCTGGCCCTTCTATCTCTGAGAAACATTGTCTTAATTAAATCAAGCTTCTCCAGCCCATGAGCATAAAGTTTCCCTCAACAGCATTCTGTAGTTTTCAATATTTGGGTCAAACATGTAATTTACTAAATTTAACTCTATATATCTATCTTAGTTAGGGTTTTTATTGCTCTGAAGAAACACCAAGGCAACTTTTTTTTTAGATTTATTTATTTATTATGTATACAGTGTTCTGCCTGCATGTATGCCTGCGTGCCATAAGAAGGCACCAGATCTCATTACAGATGGTGGTGAGCCACCATGTGGTTGCTGGGAATTGAACTCAGGACCTCTGGAAGAACAGTCAGTGCTCCTAACCTCTGTGTGGTATCTCCAGTCAGACCATGGCAACATTTATAAGGAAAACATTTAATTGGGGTGGCTTGTTTATAGTTTTAGAGATTCGGTCCATTATCGTCATGGCAGGGGGCATGGCGGCGTACAGACAGATGTGGTGCTGGAGTAGTAGCTGAGTGTCCTGTTGGCTGGGACACAGGACAGTATCCTGAGTTTAGGAAACCTCAATAACCGCCCCCACAAGACTCTCTTCCTCCAGGAAGGACACACCCACTCCAACAAATCCACCTCCTAATAGTGCCACTCTCTATGAGATTATGGGGGGCCAATTACTTTCAAACTACCACAATAGATCATATTTTTATATATATAAAAAATGGTGCTTTTAAGAATTCTATTTGTGCTGGGCAGTGGTGGTGCATACCTTTAATCCCAGCACTTGGGAGGCAGAGACAGGCAGATCTTGGTGAATTTGAGGCCAGCCTGATCTACAAGAGGACAGTCAGGGCTGTTACATAGAGAAACCCTGTCTCAAAAAATAAAAAAAGATTCTATTAGCATATATTAGCTATATGTCACACGTATATATTTTGATCATATTCACCCCCTCTCATTACCTTCTCCTTTCACCCTTGACTCCTGCTGATTCCTGACACTTCCCAATTAGTCATTCTGCTAGGTGAATGTATGTACATATGTGTGTACATGTATATGTATGTGTGTGTGCATGTGTGTATGTACGTGTGTGTGTGTGTGACCCCAGTGCATTTAATTAGGGTTGCTTACATGGTTGTGGTGAAGAAGGTATTTACAGCTCCACAAGCAACTTACCAATGTCTATAACACTAAAGAAAATGTCTCCACCTCCTCCAGCAAGTAAGCATTGGTGTTGTTTTGGGCATGTAGACTGGAGGCTGTTAGTTCATTCTTGGATGCTCAGCCCTGAAATAATCACACAGAAACCATATTATTTGCAATACTGTTTTGCCAATAGCTTAAGCATATCTCTGGCTAATTCTTATATCTTAAATTAACCCATTTCTATTCATCTGTGTTTTGCCACGTAGTTGTGGCTTACTGGCAAAGTTCCAGCGTATCTGTCTCTGGCAGAACATGGCTTCTCCCTGACTCCACCTTCTTTCTCCCAGCACTCAGTTTAGTTTTCCCTGCCTAGCTCTATTGTGCCCTATCTCAGACCAAAGCAGCTACTTATTCATTAATCAATAAAAGCAACACATAGACAGAAGAACTTCCCACATCACGGTGGTGGTGGGGGGGGGGAGGCTTGGGGATTTGTTTGTTTGCTTGTTTGTTTGTTTGAGACAGGGTGTCCCTGTGTAGCTCTGGCTGTCTTGGAGTTTGCTCTGTAGATGAGGCTGACCTTGAACTCAGAGATTCTCCCAGCTTTGCCTCCAGAGTGCTAATATTAAAGGTGTGTGCTACCAGCACCAGGCACAAACAGTGTTTTAAAGTTATACTTCTGAAGACTATCATGTAGAAATAGAATTGATTATTACATGTTGACCTTGATTCCTACAGCCCTGTTAACAGGATACAAAATGTCAGTCCCTTTGAGAATACTGTAGCAGTTTCTAGTGAGCTAAACCCACAGCAACCCTAGGGCTCAGCAGGTTCACTTTTAAGAAATAGAAACACGTCCCCATAAAGACTGGTATGTAGATGTTCATACTGATTGTATCAGTCAGAACTGGAAACAACCCAAACATGAATCAACAGATAAATAGATAAACAAATTGAAATGTATCCATTCAATCACCACTTAGCCACTGTGGCATTTTGAATGAGAATGGCCTCCATAGGCTCATATATTTGAATGCTTGGTCTTCAATTGGTAGAACTGTTTGGGAAGGATTAGGAGGCATGGCCTTGTTGGAGGAGGTGGGGTGCTGGGGATGGGCTTTGGGATTTCCAAAGCTCATACCATTCCCAGTTGACTCTGTCTTCCTCCTGTGGGTAAAGATATGAACTTCAGCTACTGCTGCAGTGCCTGCCTGCCTGCCTGCCTGCCTGCCTGCTGCCATGCTCCCCACTACAATGGTCATGGACTCTAACCCTCTAGAACAGTGAGTCCCCAAATTAAATGCTTTCTTTTACCAGTTGTTTTGGTCTTGGTGCTAGAAAAATAACTAAGTCATCCATAGGAGAACTGCCTACCCATAGAATGCAATGACAAGGACATCTCTCAGAGACATGATTCTGAGAATAAGAGTCAGACATGAGACATGAGAGGATGTTATAGGAGTTTGTTCATACGGAGTTCTTGGGGTGTCAATTTTAATATATCACAGCAGAAAGCAGGTCATTGCTCGCCTGGAGCAACAGAGGAGGAGGCCAGAGAAAAGGTCACAGGGAAGATGAATAGCCTGTGTCTTGCTGACCGTGACAGTGGTCATAGGACAACTCACCTAGGCCAAAACCCTATGCATCAAAACGAGTAGATTCATTGCATGTATACTTTACCCCAATAAACCTGAAGACTTCTCAGGCTACCTTTTAGGAAGCCAGAGGTATGTCTGCCTAAGAAGCTACTGAACTTCAAATAAGAGAAAGGATGTCCACATTTTCGCTACATCTTAGTCTGTAGACACGACACTAGATAACAGAACTTTTTTCCTAACAATACAGTGGCTAAGGGGGAAGGGGGGGTGATATTTGGCATTTTGTTTGTTTTGTTTTGCTTTGTTTGAGACAGGGTTTTTTCCACGTAACTCTGGCTGTCCTGGAACTTACTTTGTAGACCAGGCTGGCCTGGAGCTCACAGAGATCCATCTGCCTGCCTCTGCCTCCTGAGTGCTGAGACTCCACGCCCAGTGCTACTCAGTATTTTAAATGTTTTAAAAAAATATAGTTATTTTATTTAAAATTGCCTATGTGCAGTGAGAGTTTGTGCCCCAGGGGCATCAGACCCCCTGGAACTGGAGTTAGATACAGTTGTAAACCAGGTAATATGAGTGCTGGGAACAGAACTTGGGTCCTGTTTGTCACTGAACCATCATCACCCCAGTCCTTCATCTTATCTTAGTTAAACTTAAATTACTCCATGTGACCAGGGAAAGCGCACTGAACAGTACAATAAGGGTCGGATAAATACAGCCCCATGTTTCCATGGGCCTAATACCTAATCTTAGGCCTGATAGAAAGGGGCAAAAATAAAATGCAAATAACCCACAATGGTGTCGCTGTACTACTAAGTAGCGTAAGGAAGACAACATGACACGGGATGTGAGCCAGCAAACTCAAGAGCCAAGTCCCCACTGGGTCACTTGGCTCCTCTTCTGTTAGGATGTGGCTTGAATGTATTCCCGGCAGGTTTCACACTGTTGTGATCCGGGCTTGAACGGGAGAGTTCAGGGGAGAATCCCAAGCTGTATTCGCAAAGCATTGTGCATACCGGAGGTGCCCGTACTAAAATGAGCTAGGGATAGGATTCACATACCTCCGTTCCATTTTGGCTTTGAGGTGCTAATCCTACAGTCCTCGCGGGAGTGTGAGCCACCTGCGCCTCATAAACCTTTTGATTTACATACACACATCTGACCTTTCCCATCCTGGGGCCACTTTAGCAGTATTGACCCGCTGACTTTCAAGCAAGGGACGCTTAGCAACTGCATAGGAAATGATGCTCGCCCCTGCGATGTTGGTGGCCTGCGAGGATAAAAGCGGCAGAGGGGAATGAAAGCAGACCCGCCGTGAACAACCGAAATGGATCCAGAAACAGGACCCGGAGTCCTCACTTGCACCCTGCCTGGTTCCCAAGTAGCTCCGCTCTCGCCAGTCACCTCTCGCTCCTCCCTCCGCTGCCGTCTTTTGTCTTTGAAAGCCGGGGGAGACCGACAATAGATTATTAACTGTGCATGCAGGTGTTATTGAAGAGACCAATTTGTGAACAATGGCCCTTCCCACGTTGTCCAAACAGAAAGATTGTTCCGCAGCTGTTATTTGCAGAACCTGTCAGCGTTCTGCTCGCTGCTACGGCGGCGCCAGCTGTCCTAGAGTGCGGCTCTCCCTGTGCCGCCCACTCCTGACAGCGCTGCAGGGCTCTCGGCGCGCAGCTGCCCACCGCTGGCCGCACTCCATATGTGAGTGCCTTGCGCCCGCCACCGGACCCGGCTCCCCGCCTTCCTCACAACAGCTCCAACACTCTCCTGGGAGCATCCTTCTGGTTCCCATAGCTCTGAGACGACGTGAAAATAGAATCCAGAGAGCGGCTTGGGAAGATGGACAGACAGACATTCGTGCAGACAGAGAGACATTGTATAAGATGTGTGACCCAGATGCCAGGTTCGGATCTTCTCTGTGGGATCTAACTACAGTCGTCTTGAACTCACCGATTCTACAATCTAGGGATGTTCCAGATTTTCGCCCGGGAATGCTTTCGTTCCCTCACCTACCCTAAGGCAGAATGCAACCCTTTCAAAGCATCCCTAAATGAAGCATCTGCTAGAGTGTCGCTGCCACAAAGTTTTCCACAGGAAAAGGACACTTTTCGTCTGCTTCCAACACCTATGTATGAGTTTGTTTCGACCGAGAGAACTCTGACTTCTTCAAGTGTGTCTCACCTAACACACACACACACACACACACACACACACACACACCATTATACCATCAGCAGCTCTCTCTACTCTCTAGTGCGCAGACCCTTCCCCGCCCCCCAAGCTTTCCTACCCAGGTCTTACCAACCGCTTCCAAGAGGCAGGACTCCCTCTCCTTCAAGCAAGAGGCGCTGTTTTATTCCTGGTACAAAGACCTTCAGTTCTAGGGGTGTCCTGCCGGCGCCAGAATGTCTGCTGCCTGCCAATTTCTCAAAAAATTCACTGGCCTTGGGCATTCGCCTTTTCTCATTTTGGGATGACTCCCCTACAGAGGCTGTGAGTTTCCCAAGGGGCAGAAAAAAGTTCTGCCCTGAGTTTCCAACAATGGCCTGAAAACCATCAGCAGTTGGAGCTTGCCCCACGCAGCAGCTGAACCGGGTCTTTAGTTGCTTTTCCTATACAAATGTCATTCAAACAGCCATAAGCTTTCCCAAATTCCTCCAAACAGGTAACCAAGGTCTTTCTCCAGCCTGTCCTTGGATTTGTGTGCCAAATTCAATTCTACAGATATGAGCTGACAGCATTTTGTAGGCTACAGTATGGTCCACCTTTTACTAGAGTCTCAGTTAAGACTCTAAATTTTTTCACACACAAATTTCTAAGACTTCTGCCTCACTCAGGTATGGAGACAAAAGGTAGATTCTCAAGACCTCTTCCCGCACCTCCCCCTCCCCCCCCCCCCCCCCCCTGCCACACACATAGGGTTTCTCTGGGTAACAGCTCTGGCTGTCCTGGAACTAGTCTGTAGACCAGGCTGGACTTAAACCCAGAGATCTGCCTGCCTCTGCCTCCCAAATGCTGGGATTAAATATGTGCCCCACCACCGTCTGGCTCAAGACTTCTGCAGGCCAATGGTGGCACATTCTAAAATGATCAATCATAGCCTTTCTGAGGTAACTTCAGCTCTCATTTCCTAATTTGCAATGAAAGAAAATGTATATATTAAAAGCACTCTACAATTCCTTGTCTCTACTTTTTAACTAAGAAAAGAAATGATAACCATTCTAATTCTAAACAAAAAATAACCCTCGACTTAGCAACCCCCAGTTGATTTTGATTTGGGAATATTTATTAACAGTCTGAAGGAAAAGCAGATTATGTGAACAAAGTTCTTCTCAACTTCCTAGAGAGTACTCTGAGAATTCAAGAGATTTTAGTTTCTCAGGATTCTTGAGAATGTGTCCACCACCCCCACATTCCCCCAAAGCCAGGACAGCAATATAGATCCACACAGGACCGCACTTCCTGAACACAAGCATTTATTTCATCAGATGCAAGTTGATCTATTCCAGTATTCAGTCGCTCAGATGCAGCAAGCCCATGCATGCATTAAGTTGGGTAAGTGGCTGCCAGCCCTGCTTAGGCACCATCTCTAGCAGAGCTAGATGCCATAGGCAGCAGGCATGAGAGTGTCCCTGAATGTTAATGACCCGGGTGGAACAGGCCAGGCACTTACCTCAGTGCCACATTAGGCTGGGGAACAAACTCAACACTGCACAAATATTTACCTTCGGGGACCTTTGAGAGACCTCTGGGGGAAGGAAAATAAATCTGTACACATGTTTACTCATAATGATTCCCAACAGTCCCATCCGAATACAAGCCTAGCATTTCATTAAACAGGCATCTTCAATGACTGCTGAGCTGTGTAAATACATTATAAATAAAGCCACAGATCCGCTGTGCTGGCAGGCTGGAGGTGTAGAGTTTGGATACATGATCCCTGTCTCCCAAAGGGATCCCTTCTCTGAAGGCACAGAAAACAAAGAGTCTGCCGAAGGAAGGATTGTATTTCTCCTCCTAATGGGCCATTTAGAGAGAAACCTCTAATCTGAAAGCACATATGCTCACTTGTACAGTTTGGAGAAGGTGAAAGATGTAAGAATGATTTGGTTTAGTGCTCTCCACACTGATTTACCCGAGAAAAGCACTGGGATTAGTGAACCCAAGGACAGCCACTGAGCTGAATGGAAGAAAACTCGCAGAAGATCTGTTTCCTCATCAGGCTGCTGCAGCAAAACTACTGTGGGTCTCTTTATCAGAGAAGAAGAGAAGGAGGAGGATGAGATGGAGGAGGAGGAGGAAGAGGAGGAGGAGGAGGATGAGAGTAGGATGTTCGAGGAGAGCTCTTCGAAGTCTCCTCTCAGAAAAGAGCTAAGCATAGAAGAACGCGTCCTCCCGCATCAGACGACCTAAAAGAAAAAGAACGTTGTGTTGACCTCACATGGACCTCAGAACATCCTTGGTGCCCTGCACGGTCCCAGGCAATGCTAATGCTGAGACCAGGCTTGCCTCAGAAAAGTCTCCAGTTGCACAAACACTCCTTCCGCACAATGCTTTGCCACAAGGAAATGGCTCTCCGGGCTAGAGATTCTGTGTCATTAGTCTCCCTTCCCTTCTCCCAACTCACCAAAGGCGGCTGGGCAGGGCAATGACTCAGAAGGGCAGGCAGCAGGGAGAGGCCAGCCATGCCTTAAAAAGCACAAGTGTCCTTTTAAGTATATTGGACTCTTAAACTTACAAGTCACCAAGGGATAGAAGCAAGCCAAAAGGGTTGCAGACATGAACTTGGGGCAAGGTGGGACAGCTCAGTGGCTGTCCTTGGGTTCACTAATCCCAGTGCTTTTCTCGGGTAAATCAGTGTGGAGAGCACTCAACCAAATCATTCTCAAATGCTAGTGAATGGGGAAAAAATTTCTAATTCCCCGAAAAGGCTTAGCAAACTGGGAGGGAAGCCAGTCTGATGAGCCCTGCACACTGCTCTGGAGCCTTCTACCCCTGCCTCCATAAAGCCCAAGTGCCACAAGCACCTGCTGGAGGAGGGCAGGGGCATCATACAGTCTAACAGGATCCCTGCCACAGTGGAAGCAGTAAGGAACTCAGATCTGAGCTGAGAACCAGGATCAGGATACACAAGGGGCTGGCAGAGGGCGGGCAGTGTCAAAACCCAATGTCTCCCAGGCTGGGAGAATTCCTTCTGTGCAAGGTTGGGTCCTTTGTGTACGGTATCTAATTTAGTCATACTGAGAGAGAGAAGACATTGTCCCCATGGGAAACACCACCTAGCACTGCCAGGGAGAGCCGAGCCTGCGGGTGGCACTGGTGACTGTCCTGTTCTCTCTGTGTTTAAGGCCCTTCTCCTTCCACCATTTTGAGAGTCCAGGACAATGGCTTCTTCGCTGATAGCCCTCAAAAATCAAAGAGCTCACAGTGATTCTCATTCTAAGCCCCACCTGTCCCTCCTTGTCACTGCTGCTGCTCACATCCAGCCATGCTAATGTGATTGTCCCAGGACGGCTGTGAAAATAGACCAGGAGGAAGGGGGAATACCCGTTGAGAGTCTCACCATTCAATCCTCCACGCCCCAGCCTGGAGCACTCCCAATAGCGCGATTTACAGCTAGCTTATTAACCAAACCCCACCGCTTCTGGCTTGGATCTGGGCCCCGATACAAAGGAATGAGTAAAAGCTTTTTTTCTCCACAGCGGTATCTCGCCTCCTTGGCAGGTGGCAGAGGGTGATGTATAGGAGAGCTGGCATCTCCTCCTCCTCCCTGGGAAGGAATTCAGCACACAACATCTCTATCAGCCAACCCACGAGCCCACTGACTCTGGGGGCAGCAGCAAGGCAGACTCCAGCTACCTAAAAGAGGAATAAGCCCCATGTGGCTGAGGACTCTGCCCCAGCTCTGCCCTCTCCTGGGGTTCCAGGTCCCACCTAAGGCAGCCTCTCCGGCTATGCTCCAAGCCCTCAAGTCCTCGTTCCTCCCTCATCCTTATGTGCAATCAATTACTGTAAAATGTCATTGGAACGGTCTCCTACTGCCTTCTCTAAAGCCCATCAGTTCCATTAAGGCTGCCCTACCATCCACCCATCTTCCCTTTATTGTAATCCATACATCAGCATATTCTGCTGGATGCAGAGCCATCACTATGCTAATAGAGCCCCCCCCCCTTTTTTTCTAAATGATGAGGCTTCTACAATAGTTTGTGCATTTCTGGTTTCTTCTATCTGTGTCCTCACAGAAGCAGAATCCGAGGGTGTCTCCAGGGAGAGGTTGGTGACACCAGGACCCTCCGGCACTTTTCATCATCTGGCCCACGGAGGGTCCCTAACATTATGAGGCAGAGGTCTGGACCTGCAACCTGATCAGGAGGACAGAGACCTGTCTGGATCTAGCTCTGCAGAGCAAGCACCCTGCCCTGTCTGAGATGCGCTGCTATCATACAGAGATTTCAAGAGGAGCGTATGGAACTAGAGTACCAAGGTCCCCCCTACTAGAGTTAGAGCACTGGTCAGGGTGCTATGAAACCCAGGAGCCATCCAGAATGAACCTCAAGGGCCAACCAGCCTGCTCTCTAATCTCAAAAAGAAAGCATTCAATGCTCAAGGCAAGATGGAAAGGACACACACGGTCATGGGGGTGGCATGGAGTAAACAATACTAGTCTGCTGATAGACAGTAAGCAATATCCTTAATACGGTGTTGTGCCGAATAAACGTGCTGTCTAAAAGCCTCGAATAGCTTCTCTCACTTGCCTTCAGCACAACCCTGAGAAGTGTCACTACTAACCCCATTTTTTTTTTCTTTTTTTGGTTTTTCGAGACAGGGTTTCTCTGCAGCTTTTTTTTTTTTTTTAGAGCCTGTCCTGGAACTAGCTCTTGTAGACCAGGCTAGCCTCGAACTCACAGAGATCCGCCTGCCTCTGCCTCCCGAGTGCTGGGATTAAAGGCGTGCGCCACCACCGCCCGGCTGCTAACCCCATTTTAAAGACAAAGAAACAGAGTCCCAGTTCTGTGGTCCCATAACCAGCAAGTGCTGGCTGCAAGCTTTGAAGCCAGGTCACTCTGGCTGTAAAGTTTCCCTGGCCACAGTTAGCATCGTATGAGCATCCTGGCACTTGCGACCTAATTCTAACTCAGGTCACCAAAGTCCCGTGGAACAAGGGCAGTCAGATTGAGCCAAAATAAAGCAATACCCCAACAAAATTTGAATTTCAGGTAAATAGTGAACAACTTTTGAAACGCGTCTCATGCAGTATCTACAAATAATTATGCTAAAGTATTATCTATTTATATGGAATTTAGATTTAACCAAAGTCTCCTGTTTTACCTGGGGCCGTGATTGTAGCGCCATTCCCTTAAAAACCAGCCAGCCTCATAGAGGTTAAATAGTACCACAGGAATGATGATTGGATTTACTCAAGCCATCTGGTTTCTAAGTTAAAACCCAGAGGATCTGTGCTGGTTGGTTCTTGTTGTTGTTATTTTATCAACTTGACACAACATTTAGGAAAAAGGAACCTCAACTGAGAAAACATTTCATCAGCATGCCCGAAAAGCGAGTCTGTGGGGCTTTTTATTTTTAATGTGGGAGGGCCCAGTTCACTGTGGGTGGTGCCACCCCTGGTGCAGGTGGTCCTGAATTATATTTTTAAAAGCAGGTTGAACAAGCCAGGGGGAGCTAGCCAGTTAGCAGCACCCCTCCATGGCTTCTGCTTCCGTTCCTGCCTCCAGGTTCTTGCCTTGATTCCCTCAAAGGTCTGTGACCCCGGATATGTAAACCAAATAAACCCGTTCCTCCCCATGCTCCTTCTGGTCATAATCTTTTTTACAGCAACAGAAAGCAAACTAAGACAGGATCTTCCATGGGAGCTCGTAGGCAGGCTGGCGCTGAACAGCCACACCCCTAGAAATGCCCTAAAAACATCTGCTGCTTCCCTGTCGCGCTGATCTCAGTGGCCGCAGATACACAGCTCTTTCCTCAGCTCCCTTTCACAGTGTGTCCCCCCCCCCCCCACCCCCATGCACATCCTCCTCTGCCAGAGGCAGGAAACTCTTCCTGCTCCCACCCTGCCGCCTATTTTAAACAAAGGAACCAAGAATCGCCCTCCTCTGGGAGAGCAGAAGGGGAAAACAGCAGTTAGATAGCCCGTCACCCCTCCCCGCAAATTATACTGGATGCCAGAACAAGTTCACACTGGCAAACGCCGGCCCTGGCCGATGCGTTCACTTTTCAAGTGTGAGCACGTTCTGAAACCTAGACGCCATTTCAAAATGAGAACGTGAGAGAGCAGTAACTGGGCTTTTCCGACACTGAGTTCTCTCCCTAAGATTCCTGCTGGGCAGAGAAGCCAAAGTCACAGCTTCCGTCTCACCTTTTCGGAGAGTCAGTTTCACTGCTCTGAGTAAAACAAAAACCCTAGCCAGAAAGTTCCTCGGGCAGTTCTGAAGCCAAACTCTATGACCCCTCCTACCTAGCTCCTATCTCTAAGTTATCGCGGTAACATAGACACGTGCTCGCACGCATAGCAAAACCTGCTTTTCTAAGACCTTAGCAGTCTGACAGGAGCTTACCCTGGACCAGCCAAAAGACTCAGGCTACCCCACGCATGTAAGGCCGTCCCCCCTTCCAGTTTCATAATCGCCTGGTTTGGCCAGTCTGAGTTCTAGGGATCAGAGAACGGTTTGGAGCCTCGGATAACCCTCGGGGGCAGTTACTGCTGAGCTTGTCCACACCCAGAACTGGTGACTCTCACGGAGAAAGCCTGCCTTTCCCCACCAAAAAAACAGCCAAATACAGAATGTCCAGGAAGGCGTTTCAAGTGTATTTAATAGCATGCTAATTCATGTTTTCATATTTGAATAATAGAAACAATAGGCACTAAATGCCTATTGTTTTTCCATTACAGAAGAGGAGCTCCATTCTTGGATGCGACAGGAGTCAGCCTTCCCATTTCATGCTCACAATAATAGTTAATGATTAAGAGCCACTTGATCCTAGGCACTGTGCTAAATTGCTTACATAAAGTGTTCTGCTCACTCCTCGGGCCTCCCACAGGCCAGACTGGGAGACAGGGGAATGCCCAGCTAACGAGTAGGTCTAGAACCCAGCAGTGGTGGCTTGTGCCTTTAATCCCAGCACTTAGGAGGCAGAGGCAGGCGGATCTCTGTAAGTTGGAGGCCAGCCTGGTCTACAAAGGGAGTTCTAGGTCAGCCAATGCCATACAGTGAAACCCTCTATCGGAAAACAAAACAAAACAAAAAACAAAAAGAGTTGCTGATTCCAAGATCAAACCTGAAATCACATTTGTCTACGCACTGGCATACCCATGGTCTTGGTTTCTCGTCACTTTAGATACTGCTGGTTTTCTGTCCTCCCACAGAAAGCTAAGCCCATGTTGATAATCAGAAAAAGAAGGATAAAGTCAAAGCTATTACCTTGCCATTTTCCAGCAGTCTGTAGATGGTATGGCTGTGTGCATGCTGAAAGGCCAAGACAAATAAAATTACCTCTTGCTATGTCTCTTTCTTATTAGGTCCTCTGCCAATGGAGAGAACATTCCACTGAGTCCAGGGAAAACCATGTTTGACAAAACAACAAAAATACTGGCAGCCACTGAAAGGACCAGCGTGTGACACACTAAATGAGTGCTTGGACAAACTGTGAGCCAGGCAAAGGCCATTCTGCTAGGGGGAGGGGGATGTGAAGAATTTTTACCCCTCCCTAGCATCCCCCACAGTCCTCTGGACTGAACGTGTTTCTCAAGACTTCATGTGTTGAAATGTAATCCCCACCATGCAGGGCAGAATTTACAGGTAGAATTCTGACCCAGCAATGGTGGCTAGGGGTCTTTGGAAGGTATTTAGGATTAATAAGGTCACTGAAGACGAGCTTCCAGGAGAGAACCCTGGCAGTTTCAGCAGAAGAAATGCAACCAGAAAAGTCACAAACATGACTGACTCTGTGTGATACCATCTGCTGACTTAGGAGGGATCTGCCAGCAACGTGGCCATCACTAGGTTCAATCCCTTGACCTTGGACCTTAGAACCAGGAACCAAAAATACACTTCCTCTTTCTCTGATGTATCCAGTGTGTTGGGTTGTGTGACTGACGACAGAAAAATGGAGTGATTCCGCAGGTAAAATTCATTAGATCTTTGAGTTACTAGACAGATTTAACTAAGTAATTCTACAAAAAGACCCCTCTTCCCAGCATTGTGTTAGACCCAAAGATAAGGTAGTGACAGCCAGATCATTAGAACAATACAGACTATTGGAGAATTCTGCATTCCATACCTTTCTTCTTCCTTTCTGCCTCTCTCTCTCTCTCTCTCTCTCTCTCTCTCTCTCTCTCTCTCTCTCTCTCTCTCTCCTTCCTTCCTTTCTTCTTTTCATGTGTATATATGTGTGATGTGTATGCTTATGATTTACATGTGTGCTCATGTGTATGTTCATGGGTGCACAAGCAACTGTGTGTACATTGGGCTGGAGATTGTTGTCAGGGGTCTTCCTTGCTCTCTTTCCACCTCTCTCTTTCTGAGGCAGGGTCTCTCAGTCAAACCCAGAGATCGCCAATACAGCTAATGCTCCCAGCTGGCCTGTCCCGAGGATCCCTTGTCTCTGCCTTCTGAGGCTGGAATTGCAGGAGAGTTGCCATGCCTGGGTGGCATTTACATGGGTTCTCAGGGTCCAACCTCCAGTCCTCCTGCTTGGCGGCACAGCAAGCATTTCACCTGCTGAGTCATCGCCCCAGCCCCCAAGACAGTACTTTGAAAAGACAAACGCCTGGGTATCAGTTTTCTTGCTGCATTGTAAGCCTATCCATTCACGTTCTGAAGTCTAGGCACACAGCTGGCCTTTCCCGCTTGATTCATTGGTCTTTGGTACAGTTCCCTTCCTTACATCTGCGGGAACTGAGGTCTCCAACCCTCTGTCTATCAACTGGCACTACCTAGAGACCAATCACATCCCGTGTCACGCCTCCACCTTCAAGCCACAAATGGCATGGCAGATCCTCTTTTTGTTTCAAACCTCTGCCTTTAGAACCAGCCATGGGAGATTCTGCTTCGAGAGGGCTCACCTGATTAGGTCAAGTCATCAAGATAATTCTCTCTTTACCCTATCACTGGGGGTCATCTTAGAATGCTGCCTGCCATTGTAGGCAGTGGCCCCAGGGACCGCTGAATTCTAAAGGAAAACAAGGACATGAAAGTATGGTCCCAGAAACCATCCTCACTGAGAAAGCAACAAAACTAAAGAACTGTGACCCGGAGCTGGGAAGGTGACAGGGTAAAGGGCTCACTGTGCAAGCGTGAGGACCGGAGTGAAGACCCCCCGCATTCACAGAGACCCAGGTATGGCAGTGTGCATCTGCGCATCTATAACTCCAGTACTGGGCGGGGGGGAGGACAGGGACGGGACAACAGCAGATTCCAGCGGCTCACTAACCAGCCAGTCTAGCCAAAGCAATGAGTTCAGGTTCGATAAGAGGTCCTTTGAAAGTAAGATAGAAAAAATGATTGAAGAAGACATGCTTCTCTGGTCTCTCCAAGATGTCTCTGAAGACATCAACCTCTGGTCTCTGTGTGCATCTGTATGGGCAAGCTTACACACCCACACCTGTGCACACAGGCACACTACACACACACACACACACACACACACACGAGGAGAGAGAGAGAGAGAGAGAGAGAGAGAGAGAGAGAGAGAGAGAGAGAGAGAGAGAGAGAAGAGAAGAGAGAGAAATCTTGGAGGATAAGGAGGTTTGATCAGACCAAGAGAGCTAGGAAAGAGGAGGTTTGGGAAAGCAGCAATACTATAGCAGGTTACTTCTTTAAAGTCCTCTGGTTTTTGGAGAGATGACTCAGCAGTTAAGAGCACTAACTGAGGTTCTAAAGGACCTAGGTAATTGGGCAGCTCACAACCATCTGTAACTCCAGTCCCAGGTTACCTGCCTTCTGGCCTCCAAGAGCACTCCATACATGTGGTGCACACACACGTACCCAGGCACACACATGTGCACATAAAGTGAGTAGATCTCTTTTTAAAGGACCTTTACTGTAGGCAGAGAAGATGTGAGTGGAAAAGAAAGAACAAAGACAGACCGAAGACATGGAGAAAGGCTGGGCAGGGATCAAAGGAGCAGAGAAAATGGTAACTATGGGGAGAAGGTGGAACTGCTGATTCTCAGCTATGAATGAGAAGCAGCGATGAGAAAGAATCCAGATGTGGAGGCAGGAAGAGAGCAGCTGGGCTTGGTGGTCCTGAAATAAGGAAGGCTGAAGAAATGAGACCTTACACACTTAGTGCCAGTAATTCTCACGGCAGCTTTCTGCTGCAGGAACAGAAAGACCCAGGAAATAAGAGCAGAGGTGCAGGAAGGAGCAGAAGAGGAAGGATGAAGGTTTGCTGAGCCGTTCTCATCAGAAACGGACCAGTCACAAACGGCAATGGCACTAAAGTGCTTCTACGGATACAGGAAAGATGTACAAGACGGACAACAGAACCTGGGTCCTGAAAGGGGCGCCCCACCAGAACCTGGGGGCAAACTCATCTTGTTCACCTTGTCTTCTTATTTGCAAGTAACCAGCCAGACATTGACAGGCGGGGAGTCAAGTCATTGGCCCTGTAGCTACCACTCAAGAAAATGCAGCCTTTTCCACTCATATTTTGAAAAAAAATTATTTATTTACTTATTTAGGTTTTGCAAGACAGGGTTTCTCTGTGTAGTTCTGGCTGGCTGCCTTGGAGCTCACTCTGTAGACCAGGCTGGTCTCAAACTCACAGAGACCCACCTGCCTCTGCTTCCCTAGTGCTGGGATTAAAGGCACGTGCTGCCACTGCCTGGCTAAATCTTAACATATTTATTTATTTATTTTAATTTTATTGATTTTTATTGAGCTACATTTTTCTCTGCTCCCCTCCCTGCCTCTCCCCTCCCTTTCAACCATTTCCCAAGGTCCCCATGCTCCCAATATACTCAGGAGACCTTGTCTTTTTCTACTACCCATGTAGACTAGATCTATGTATGTCTCTGTTAGAATCTTCATTGTTGTCTAGGTTCTCTGGGACTGTAATTTGCAGGCTATTTTCTTTCTCCTTTATGTTTAAAAAACCACTTATGAGGGCTGGAGAGATGGCTCAGAGGTTAAGAGCATTGCCTGCTCTTCCAAAGGTCCTGAGTTCAATTCCTAGCAACCACATGGTGGCTCACAACCATCTGTAACGGGGTCTGGTGCTCTCTTCTGGCCTGCAGGCATACACACAGACAGAATATTGTATACATAATAAATAAATAAATATTTAAAAAACACTTATGAGTGAGTACATGTGATAATCGTCTTTATGGGTTAAATCTTAATATTTTTAAAGAGATTTTTTTTGTTTAATGAGCATGACTACTTTATCTATATGTGCACTTTGTGCTTGCCTGGCATCCATGGAAGATAAAAGAGGTCACTGGATCTTCTGGAGCTGGAGTTATAGGGGGTTGTGAGCTGCCATGTTGGTGCCAAGAACTGTACCTCAGTCCTTTGCAAGAGCAGCAAATGCTCTTAACTGCTAAACCATCTCTCCAGTTCCATATATATATATACATATATATGTATATATGTGTGTGCAATATATACTATATGTTTATATATAATACATATAATTTTAAAAAGAAACTTAGAACTTACAAAAGAAAGGATTTCTTGTCGCTGTTTTTCTGTGTACCAGAGGCATCTGAAGGGTGCCTAGAGAAATTTTAGCTAATAAACTTAGTTTTCCTCAAGTGGACAGCTATTACAGAAGAACAAATGTTTGACCCAGTTCTGGTCCATAATGATGGTTATTTTACAAGTATGTGTGTGGTATTGTTTGAGACTATGTAGCCCTGGGTTGTCTCACATTCAGAGATCCACTTGCCTCTTCCTTGGAGAACTGGATTTAAAGGTGTGCACCATCATGCCTGGTATTTTCCAGTTCTGTAAAGGGAATATACACCCTTACCATATTTAACATAATCTTTGACCTTGAATCTTCTGTTCTATCCGACAAGCTAGATTTTATTACAACTTGGGAACGCAGCTGAGATTGCTAAGGGTTTTATTGTTGTTTTTATAGATTAAAGGCACTTTTGTTTAACTGATATGAGTCAGCTATGTGCCTTCATTTAGTGGAAATTGATAGGTAAAGATGATATTTATACAAATCCATGGAGAAATATGTAATGTGCCAAGTTTAAGAAAGTTATTATAGCTGGGTGGTGGTGGCAGGCCTTTAATTGTGGTTCTCGAGAGGCAGAGGCAGGTGGATCTCTCTGAGTTCAAGGCCAACCTGATCTACAAAGTGAGTTACAGGGCGGGCAACCAGGATGGTTACACAGAGAAACCCATTCACAAAAACAATAACAACAAAAAAGAAGAAAGTTACTATGAATGTTACAATGTTTCACTGAAGATAGTCTAATAAAGCAATAGGACTTGATACATTAGATAAAGTTTGTTATATCAGTTAAACCATATAAAAAAGATGATTCATGCAGAGACAGGCGGATCTCTGTGAGTTTGAGGTCACGCTGGTCTATAGAGCAAGTTCCAGGACAGGCTCCAAAGCTACAGAGAGAAACCCTGTCTCGAAAAACAAAGATGATTCATAATTTAAAACAAGTGCCAAGACTTAGCAAATGGACCAGATCAAACATTAATAGATTATTTTGATTGATTCTATTTTCTAAAGTTATATTAAGTAAAATCCAGGCTGACACTGGATGAAATCCTTTCTAAAATAAGGCACAATGAAAGCCTGGTTGGCAAGCCTCCAACATACCCTAGAGAAATATATTATGAGCCAGGAATATTGAGGAAATAGATTATTCAGCAATAGCCGTAGATCTCCCATAGATTAGAACACTGAGTGTGTTCAAGGCCATGAGGACACTCAGAACAAAATCAAGGCATTGAATCCTTGTCCTATTGGGCTTACAGTTATTCTTGTCTTTCTGAGTAAGAGACAAATGGAAACAAAGAAGAAAAACCAATCGTTCTTATTTACACATTCGCCCTGGAGCAAGTACTACTCAGGTTGGCTCCTTCTCTCCTCCCCAAGTCCGGCTAGGTCATTATGAAGAAAATGGCAGTGCTTTGGCTCAGAAAGAGTCAGGGTGGAGGGGCACAAGATGGCACTGTCATCGGTGCAGGGACAGGATCACCAACCATCCCACTTGCTCAAGACTGAGGATTTCCTGGGACAGGAAATTTTGAGCACAAAAGCTGTGAACTATGATTAAGTTCTTTGAGCCTCAGGTTTCTCATCTGCTAAATGGGGTGTCAATGATGCTACCTTTTATATGACACAAGGCCCATGAATCACTAACTAATGACTTCAAAAGCATTAATTAGCTACTGTGTTACTCTTCGTCTTTGCCACATCCAGTATTGTTTTCTGAGGGTTTTACTTAGTATATCAACTTTGAATCTAACAACATGAACATTTTGAGGCTTATGATATAATTCCAGATTTCCCTATGTGCATCAGAGTGTACACTCTGAGGGTCATGCAATCCCCAAAACACCTAATAATAAATAGTATCTTTGTCCAGTCAAGTGGGCACAGAGGTGGCGCACGCCTTTAATCCCAGCACTTGAGAGGTAGAGACAGGTGGATCTCTGTGAGTTCGAGGTCAGCCTGGTCTGACCTCTGTCTGATCTCTGTTCAAGGTCAGCCTGGTCTGTAGAACGAGTTCCAGGAATTCCAATGCTATTTAGAGAGACCCTGTCTCAAAATACAAACAAACCAAAAATGTGTCTTTGACCATATCCCCCAAATCTTTCCACATTCACCATTTCTTGCCTTAAACAAACCTTACATTTTAAAATTGCCTTAAATATTGTAGTTTTGCTACATAAACACACAGGATTATCTGACATATTTGAAAATTAGACATGTTTTCCCAAACATTGTATCTATTAAAAAGGCCAGATGTGGTGGTGCATACCTTTCATCCCAGCACTGAGGAAGCAAGCCTGGCATATCTAATTCCAGGTCGTATAGGGCTATATAGTGAGACTATGTCTCAAAAAAAAAGTAAAAGGTGTCATTTATTTGTAATTTGTATACTAGCTGCCTGTCCCCTTCCAAAAGACAACTTCAGAGTAAAAATAACACAAGACAGTTAAAAATAATCAAGAAAAAATTAATTGTATGTTTTTTGTTTTGCTAGGGTTTTTTTTTTCTTTTTTGGTTATTCGAGACAGGGTTTCTCTGCAGCTTTTTGAGAGCCTGTCCTGGAACTAGCTCTTGTAGACCAGGCTGGCCTTGAACTCACAGAGATCCGCCTGCCTCTGCCTCCCGAGTGCTGGGATTAAAGGCGTGCGCCACCACCGCCCGGCTTTGCTAGGGTTTTTATTGCTGTGAAGAGACACCATGACCACGGCAACTCTTATAAAGGAAAACAGTTAATTGATAGAACTTGCTTACGGGTTCAGAGGGTCAGTCCTTTATCATCATGGCAGGGAGCATGGTGACAGGGAGGCAGATATGGTAGCTGAGGGTCCTACATCTTGCAGGCAACAGGAAGTTTATTGAAAGACATACGGAGGGAAGCTTGAGCAAAAGAGACCTGAAAGCCCACCCCCACAGTGACACACTTCCTCCAACAAGGCCACACCTCCCAATAGTGCCACTCCCTTTGGGGGCCATTTTCTTTCAAACTACCACAGTGGGCTTGCTGGTTTCTTGAGACACGATCTCTCTATATAATTCTGGCTGTCCTGGCTACTATGTAGACCAGGCAGACTTCAAACTCACAGAGATCCTCCTGCCTCTCCCTCCCAAGTGCTGGGATTAAAGGCGTGCGCCATCACACCCTGAAAGAAAAAGAATCTTATTATTTGAAGGGAACAAATAATATTTGAGATGACCATTCGTGTCGGCTCTGAGTTTCCTAACAACCATAGTAAAATCAGAAACATACTTTCTCACTCTAAAATGAAAGGAAGGCAAAAAGTGTATCTAGAAATCCATGTCTTCCTCTTACTGGGTTCTGAGACTGTCATGTAGTGCCTTATGTGAAAGGCAGAAAGTCATGTAACAGTGTCCTGCAGCCTGAATTAAATGCTGGAGATGACAGCATTTAATGTAACCCTTTCTACAGACCATTGAGAAAAAGCAAGGACAGAAGAGCAGGTCCTGTTTCAGGAAGAAGCAGAATTTTAGGTTTGGCTTTCTTCTCCCTAGCCCTCCTGCTCCCCCACCCCTGCTTCCTGGACTTGCATTCATTCATGAATTCCTACCTCTGCTGGCTCAGTACCGGCACGGCTCCAGCAAAAACGACCTTTGGATTCTAACAAAAGCCAGACCTGTTGGGGTCTGACGATCCTAACTTCGGTATTCCTCCACTATGAGTTCAGTTATACTGACCATCTTGCCAGGGTTCACCAGGTCTTTCTGGTTTTCTTCATTTCCAGACACTCAGTAATCGAATGTGGTGCACATGTCCGCCATTCCAGGGCTCCAAAGACGGAAATAAGGGGCTCTTGAATGTGAGGCCAGGCTGAAAGACAGTGATACTCTATCTTCAAAATAAGAAGAAAGAAAGAAAGAAAGAAAGAAAGAAAGAAAGAAAGAAAGAAAGAAAGAAAGAAAGAATATTTGAAAACATGACATTCTATGGCCAATGAAATGTGAACATTAGCAATATTAGTGAAATATTGAATTACCAAGTGATTATGTAAGTCTGGACATCTTTTGCCCTAACACTGTGTAGTTACCAAGGATGTCTGGCATATTGCTTACTTCTGACACATATAATTATATGCAGCTAAATTAAAAATAGGTAAAATTGGCTTTGGAAAGGTTTTTTGTGCATTAAAGGGCATTCCTGGACGGAGCTGCTCGCCTAGGTATTAGGACCTGAATTTACAAAAAAATAGTACTGGAGAGATGACTCAGCAGTTAAGATCACTTGGCTGCCCTTCCAGAGGTCCTGAGTTCAATTCCCAGCATCCATATGGTGGCTCACAACCATCTATAGTGGGATCTGAAGCCCTCTTCTGCTGTGGGGGAAGACAGAGCAATCATATACATAAAACACATGAAGGAATATTTGAAAAAATTAAAAAGCAGAACAGAACAGAACAAAAGCCACTGGGCAGGCTGTAGAGATGGCTCAGCAGTTAAAAGAACTGGCTTCAGTTTCCTCAGGACCCATAGGATGGCTCACAACCATATGTAATTCTAGTTCCCCAGGAATCTGAAGCCCTCTTCTGGCCTCCGTAGACACCAGACATTCAAGCAGGGCACAGACATACATGCAGGCAAAATATTCACTTGCATTAAATAATAAATACATAAACATACATATGTATATATTATGTACTTATGTATATCATACACATACATAAGTAAATCTTTAAGAATCTTTAAGAATTAAGGAGACCAGGCATAGCCATAGCTGCAGTCCCAGGACTGGGGAGGCAGAGACAGGCTGATCTCGAGAACATCATGTTAGCTGGGCAATCTAACTTCCTTGGTAAGTTCCAGGCTGTAGTGTGAAGCGGCGGGGCTGTGTCCCGCCACCCGGCTAGCTTTACCCAAAATAATTACACGGAAACTGTATTCTTTTAAATACTGCCTGGCCCATAGTTTCAGCCTCTTATTGGCTAATTCTCACATCTTCCTTTAACCCATATTTAGTAATCTGGGTAGCACCACGAGGTGTGGCTTACCAGGAGAGATCTTAACCTGCGTCCATCTCGGAGAGGAGCAGCATGGAGACTCACTATGGAGACTGCCTGAATCGTCTCCCCCTCTTTCCCAGAATTCTGTTCTGTCTACTCCGCCTACCTAATTTTCTGTTCTCTTAAAGGGCCAAGGCAGTTTTCTTTATTAATTAACCAATGAAAGTAATATAGACAGATAACTCTCCTCCATCACCAGGCCAATGTCATAAAACAGCATCGTGCCAGCTGTGGTAGTGTTTAATCCCACTGGGGAGCACTCAGGAGGCAGAGGCAGGTGGATCTCTGTGAGTTTGAGGCCAGCCTGGTCTACTACAGAGACCTTGTCTCAAAACAAAAACAAAAACAAACAAACACAAAAGAAAGAAAACCAAGGTGGGCAGCATTTGAAGAATGAAAACTGAGGTTCACGTCTGGCCTCTCTATACACCGGAACACACACACACACACACACACATACACACACACACACACGGCATTACCACCAAAATAAAAAGGCAAGCCACAGAATGGGAGAAATATTTTTAGTCACATATATGAAAGGGTTCTCCTGACCAAAATGCATAAGTTGCTACAGCCAATCAGAAGAGGACACATATCATAATTTAAAAATAAGAGGCCTAGAGGTACAGTCCAGCGTTAGGGTCATGCCAAGCACCCACAGCTTGCATCTAACTCCCAATGCTGTGGGTCTCTGGGAACAATGGACCTTCTCTCAGCCCAGATTGTGTGACTCAGGCTTTTAGGGTGCTGGACATTCAACAAAAGCCAGCCGGAAACAGTGGCTCTGAGTTCATTGTCTCACAGTGATGATTCAACACACAGAAATGTATGGGCATAAGCAAAACAGAGCAAGCTTTACTAAGTGGAATTTGGGGTTGGGGGAAAGGTAAGAGAAACTACTCATTGCGGAAAGGGCATCAAGAAAACGCTGTTCCATTAGGACCTTAGACCCGTGGTAGAAATCGGACAAAGACGAAGTAATTTCTATGGAGACTGATTCATTCTCTGAATGAGTCTGGGGCTGAGCCAATTACGGGGTGGCAGGCTCTGTGCATGGTCTCCTGGCCCACTGGAAAACAACTGAGTACAATCCACTCACCGCTCATCCAATCAGCAGTGCTGGAAGCTCCTTGCTGTCCCTCTAGCTCTCTTTCTTAGCTGCTGATCTTGACAGGCTGATAGCTGTTAGCCCCGGCCAGCATGCTGCTACCCAACCTGCAGGTGTTGCTGATCTCCAACCTTGTCTGGCTGCTACTTTGTTGGCTGTCAACCCAACTGTGCTCTCTGGTTTCTTGACTTTTATGTTCCAGCTGGTAGATTTCACTATGGGTCCTTTCTGTTACTACCACAGAAGGCAACATCTGCCTCAACAATGCCACACAAGAAAGAGAGAGAGAGAGAGGGGGGGGGGGAGGGAGGGAGGGGGGAGGGGGGGAGGGGGGGAGGGGGAGAGAGAGAGAGAGAGAAAGGGAGGGAGGAGGGAGGGAAGGAGGGAGGGAGGGAGAGAGAGAGAGAGAGAAAGGGAGGGAGGGAGGAGGGAGGGAGGGAGGGAGGGAGGGAGGGAGGGAGGGAGGGAGATAAAGAGGATTTAAATGAGTATTTCTCCAAAGAAGAGACAGAGACAATAAACACATGGAAAGATGCCCACGTCATCAGTCGACAGAGAAGGGCAATTCTAACCTGCACCACACCTACTGAGTCAGCGACAATGAAAAAGACAGACAGATGGCACTAGGGGATTAAAGGGACTAAAGGGATCAGAACCCTTCACTGTTGGTAGGGATGTAAAATGGCCCAGTCCCACAAAAGACACTTTGCCAGTTCTCAAAAAATGTTAAACTCAGAATTATCTTGCAACTTAATTCCTAGCTACATGCTCCAGAAAATTAAAAATGCAAATCCACACAACATATGTGTTTACGAGCTGCATTATTTAGAATACCCCCAAAGTGGAAACAACTCAAATGTCTATCCATCAACACATAGATAAATACAGTGTGGTATGTTGGTACAATGGGATGTTATGCAGCAACAAAGATGAATGAAATTCTTATATATACTATATCATGAATGAGTCTTTAATGTGGGATTGGTGAAGATCTTTTCTCATTCTGTAGGCTGCCCTTTTGTCTTGTTGTCCGTGTCCTTTGCTTTACAGAAGCTTCTCAGTTTCAGGAGGTCCCATTTATTAATTGTTGCTCTCAGTGTCTGTGCTACTGGTGTTATATTTAGGAAATGGTCTCCTGTGCCAATGCGTTCAAGGGTACTTCCCATTTTCTTTTCTATGAGGTTCAGTGTGGTTGGTTTTATGTTGAGATCTTGGATCCATTCAGACTTGAGAAAAACCATATTGAATGATGTAACCCAGACCCAGAAAGACAAATATATTATGTACTCACTCATAAGTGGCTTTTAGACATAAAGCAAAGAAAAACTAGCCTACAATTCACAATCCCAGAGAACCTAGACAACAAAGAGAATTCTAAGAGAGACATACATGAATCTATATAGGAAGGAGAAAAAGGGAGATCTCCTGAGTAAATTGGGAGCATGGGGATCACAGGAGAGGGTTAAAGGGGAGAGGGAGGAAGGGAGGGGAGTGGGGAAAAATGTATAATGCAATAAAAAATAAAAATAAATAAATAAATAAATACAATAATGTGGTAGGTGAAAGAAGTCATATATGAGCCATCCAGAACAGGTAAATGCAGGGAGACAAAAGCACATTAGTGGTCACTAAGAATTAATATGCAGGGGAATCCTGCTAATAATTACAGGGTTCCTTTTGAGGTGATTAGAATATCATGGACTTAGTGAGGGTGATAAACTAGATTGTACAACATGTAACCATAACAAAACCCATGCCATTGTGTACCTTAAAGTGCCACATTGTGACAGCATGTAAATGATTTCCATACCGGATTTTCTCAAAGGATCCCCAAGACTGAGTTGGAGACCAGGCTCAGTGGTAGAGCATCTCCATAGCATGTACAGGGTGCCTGGGTCTGACACTCAGCAGGAGAGATGGCTAAATGGATCAAATGCTTGCTATACAAGTGTAAGGTTTTGAATTTAAGTCCCCAGCTCTGGCTTAAAGGGCAGCTGACCTTGACCAACCTGATCTCTGGCTTCCACAACGCAACACACACTCACACACCACACACTCACACAACACACACTCATACAGAACACACTCAGACAACACAATACACATGTACATACACACAACACACACCCACACAACACACGTATACATGTACACATACAACACACTCACACAACACACGTACACATGCATACACAACACACTCACACAACACACATACACATGTACACACACACAACATACACACTTTAACTAATGGTGGGCTGAGGCAAAGATCAACTATACAAAAGTTATCCATGGCTACAGAGCAAGACCTTGTCTCAAAATGCTAAAAACAGGCTGGAGAGACAGCTCAGCTATTAAGAGTACTGGCTGCTCTTCCAAAGGACCCAGGTTCAATTCCCAGCACCCACAGGGTAGTTCACAACCATCTGTAACTCCAGCTCAGGGGATCCTACACCCTCACACAGACATACATGCAGACAAAACACCAACACACATAAAAAATAAAATGAAAAAGATTATAATTCTAAAAACAAAACAAAAATTTTAATTCTAAAAATAAAATTCAAAAATGAATTTGGAAACAGAACAGAACCTCATCAGCCTAGTTCACAGAGTCTCCTTAAGTAGCAAAACTCCTTCAACTTCGGCTGTGCAATTAAAGACTCCTTCTAATAATTTTAACATTTTATTATTTTGGGAGTTGAAGAATAGGTATATGTTTGGGTATGAGTCAGAGTTGGGTCTTTCTTCCCATCACATGGGTTCTGGGAATTGAACTCAGGTCATCAGGCTTGACAGCAGGTGCCTTATGCAACTCTCTGTTGCAAAATATGTATTTACACTGTAGATACGTGTCTTCTGATTGGTTTAATCAACAGCTAAATGGCCAATAGCTAGGCGGGAAATAATAGGCGGGACTTTGGGGGGAGAGAGAGAGAGAGAGAGAGAGAGAGAGAGAGAGAGAGAGAGAGAGAGAGAGAGAGAGAGAGAGAGAGTTGAATGTGCTGTACTGAGAAGAGGTAACCGAACCACATAGCAGAATGTAGATTAAAATATATGGGTATAATTAAGTTATAAAAACTAGTTGGGAAAAAGCCTAAGCTAAGGACAAACATTTATAATAATAAGTCTCTGGGTCATTATTTGTGGGCTGGCGGTTCAAAGATAGTCCAATAAGAAAGCTTGCCACAGCTCTCTTAAACAAAACAAATCTGTATAGATCCCAAAGCTCATTTAAATTATTTTCGTTATTATCTTACTTAAGGATACACAAATATAAGTTTCAGTTTATGGGTTTATACATACAAGCCACCATATAGACAAAATAAGCTTGCAAATTAAGCATATTCAAAACTACAAAAAAGCCAAGTTATCAACATTAAATTGACAAGTGAGATGATGCTGTTTCCTGACATTGTACCATGCTTGAGTAGACTCTGACAGCTGTGACGTAGTCTCTCCTCTCCGGCTCGCAAATAGTGTCTCTTTCAACTGCATCTCATAAATCTATGACCCAAAATTTCTACTCTACGTTAACACATAAGCAAACCCCTGAACTAGAAGCAAAGAAACACATCAGGACTTGTTCATAAAGGTTATCCAGCATATATTTATAACGGGTTTTTTTCCTTGCCAAAATAAGGCAGTTCGTATTTTTGTTCTCAAGCAAAATTTCTTGTCTCTCAGTACCCTATAGCATTTCCTTTATCCTAGATGCACATCAGACCATCTCCAACATCCACAGCATCCACAAGCAACAAAAAGACACATTACTACCTAGTCTAGTTTGGTGAATTACAGAATTTAGGAGGAAGAGTGACTCAAAGGCGCTGCACCTCTCCCTGCCCAACTTGCAGGTGGCTCCACGGAAGAGGGTCCCCTCTTACGATTTACATAACCTTGGAGAAGGGCCTTCTAAGCTTCCATAGTTTCCCGAGGAGTGGCCCCTTCCAGAACGGAATACTTCAACCAGAAGAAAGAACTCCAACGCTAACACGGCATTTGCTGACCCACCGGGTTCCGGGCGTCCCAGTTGGAGAAACATTGCTACAGTTTGTACCACCAGAATCCAAATCAGGTAGGCGGGCTTGTTAAAACACAAAGTTCTGCCCCCTCCCCCTTTCAGAGCTTTTTAATTCAGTAGGTCCAAGATAAGGCAAGAATTGGCCTTTGTAGAAGTTCCCTGGCTTCTACACACTTCCGCTGCTACAGTGGGGACCACTACTTGAGAGCCACTGCCCTCTCTCTCTCTCTCTCTCTCCCCTTCCCTCCCTCCCCCCTCCCTCCTCCCCCTCCCTCCCTCCCTCCTCCCTCCTCCCCCTCCCTCCCTCCCCCCTCCCTCTCATGTACAAACTCTAATGCGCCTTTCTTAGATTCTCATGCAGAGCGTGCCCAGAGGTGGTACGGGGAAATTCTCATTAATAAACCTCCCTGGTCCATTCACCTCTAGTCAAAGGTTTCTATAGCAACCCACGTTCCTGCACAAGGCTCGGGCCACATTTTCACCAACTGCAGCTAGGATGAGTGGAAAATAGTAACCCCTTGTGATCAGCCGAGAAAATGAGAACTAATCAAAGACCAGCACCAGGCCTGACTGGAATTAATTCCCTGCGATTTAGGTTCACGGAAAACCAAGCACCCAACCAGAGATGGCACGAGGTTCAAAGCAACATTTTCATGACACTGTTTTCATGGTCGCTGCTCCATGCGGGACGGTACTTTTCCTTCCTTCTTTTTAATTGCCTCTTACTCTTTCTGAGAGGCCACATAGGGTGTGGCAAGACTATGACCTCTGAGACCATATTTTGAATAGTAATTCTGCCACTTGCTAGTTGCCATGGCCTTGGGTAGTTATTTAACCTTCGGAGACTTCAATCTCCTCATTGGTTTGCTAAAAACAGCAGCTCCAGCCTGGATCCTGGAAGCTAACTAATACGCAGAAACGACTTTTAAGTGTTTATCATAGAAAGACCAGGAACCGTTCCCACAAACGAAGAGGGAACCGAAGTAGAAGCCCCTGTCACCCTTCTGGCGGAGGACAAAGGCAAGTGGCCAGGGTCACCTGAAGACCCTAGGTCTCTGGAGTCCAGTGTGGTAGATACTCTGCAAAGTATCTGCCTGGAAGACGGTGTGATCTCTGATTTCCCCACCACCTGCCCACACACGCTTCACACGCATACATTGCATACATACATTCATGCTTATATACACACACATATACACATAGATACATATACATGAACACATATATATACACATATACATGCATACACATGAACATGCATTCATACACACACATACGTGCACACCCCTCCAATTAGACCAGTTTCTTCCACTGTATACCCTCGAGTCATGCCCTATGGATTGGCTCCCCTGTGCCACAGCTTAGGGGTGACATACATTTGAGGATGAGAACCCCAGAGTGAGCCCAGAGCTGCTAGGACACGCTCCCGTGAGAGTTCTGGTCTGCCGCAGAAGGTATATTTTACACAGATGCTCCCTCGCCTTTCCCTCAGAGCCCTCGACAGCTCATTCCAAACGGCCTCTCTTTGTCCTCCCCTCTCGTCATGCAGTTCTTTCCTCCCATTTCCTCGCCCACACTCAGCAGCAGACAGCAAGTTGGCTGGCCTCCCAATCAAAGACAAGGCGCTCCGTGAAATCCTGGGGAAGGGGTTGTACCATTGCGCTGCCGGATCCAGGAATGCCCCCTCTACCCCACAGCCAAGTGCCTGTCTCCACACACTGGGTCACACAGGCAGGTCCAAGTCAATGTGGCAAAGACCCAACGATTCAACAGGATGTACCAGCTCCTAATACCGCACTCTCCCTGTGTCCTGACGCCTTAGTTGGCCTGGTTAGAGCTGTGTAGTTTCCCCCAGAGTCCCTCCTTCCAACACTCAGAGACAAGGGAAAGGACGGGTGACTTCAAAGTCCTCTCCCTCCACGGTCATCCTGTGGTACCTGTACTGTTTGCATTGGCCTATGGCTAGTTTCTGGACACCTCTGCCCACCTGTGCTTAATTCAGCCACAGCAAGCAGCTCAAAATTCCGACAACCTGGTCCAAAATGATTTTCTGCTCACTACTGAGAACCTTCAGGAACAAAAGACCCACATCTTATCATTAAAAGTAGTTCAGGGAATATTATCTAACTCAATCCTGCTTACAAACAAGTTCCTTGTAAATTCAAACAAACCGGAATTGCATAAGGACAATTAAGGGAAGAAAAACTATTTTATCACACATGGTATGTGTGAAATATTGTACCAACTTGTACTGCAGGGGAATAAAAGAATCTTTTCTGTCAATATGTCTTTAACAAATGGAATCCAGATGTGAACTTGAGTCCATGCCTGGTCGACATAGGCTGGTCATATGAAGCCACACTAACACACAGTTGGCTAAATACTCTATTGATTGCTTTATTATTTCAAGTTTGATGTAACCAGGGCAGAGTTTTAGATGGGATGTATGTGTGTGTATGTGATACACACGTATACAATCTCTGTGTGTATGTGTGTGTATGTGTATATCTCTTTGTGTATGTGTATATGTATGCATGTGTGTATGTGTGTGTATCTGTGTATGTATATATGTATGTGGGTGTATATCTCTGTGTGTGTATACCTGTGTGTGTATGTTTGTGTATCTGTGTATGTATGCATGTGTGTATCTGTGTGTATGTGTGTATCTGTGTGTATGCATGTGTGTGAATATATCTGTGTATATGTGTGCATGTGTGTGTATATATCTGTGTGCATATGTGTGTGTATCTGTGTGCGTGTGTGTGTGTGTGTGTGTGTGTGTGTAGGCCACAGGACAGTCTTAGGTGTCATTTATTCCTTTTTTTTTTTTTTTTAAGATAAGGACTCTGGTCCTGAACTTGCCAGGTAGGCTGGATTTTTAGGCAGTCATAGGGGTCCGTGTACCTCTGCTTCCCCAGCCCTGGGATTACAAGCCTGCACGCTTGCTGGCAAGGACTCTACCAACTGGGCCATCTCGACAACCTCCGTGTTAGACCCTCTCACCAGCCTTGCTCCGACAGTGCTCATCACCGTGTGGCTCAGCATCTCCCGGAAACTGGCTGGAAATGCATGTTCTCAGGTTCGGTTCCACACTCTGCACTGAAGTGGAAGCCATGGGAGACAGAGCTGAGCCACGTGGGATTAACAAGACTTTCACATGTTTCTGCTGCATTCCACACTTTGTGACCTACAGCCTGTGATGTCAACATGAGTATGCCCTTCCTTCGGTGTTTTAACAAGCCCTGCGGGTGATTATGGTGTGTGCGTTGTGTGAGAGTCACTGGGCTGTAGGAAGCCACTCTGATTCACACAAACTAGATTATCGGCTCTTCCCACCCTAAAGGTCTGAATTTTGAGTTTAGATCTCGGATCTCCTCATCATCTGGAATCTTCCAGCCTCGGGTACCAATTTATTAAGTACTCTCCGTTCCGGAAGGCTTTCGCCTTTCTGTGAGGATGATTTACAATAAGGACGACAATGGGAATTGCAACACAGCTAGCATCGTCCTGCTGGAACAAACCGGTTCCCTTCTACCAAACTGTCATTTTCCATTTGAGGGAAAGGAAGGTTATGTACCTGTTCCAAGCATGCCACCCTCTGCTAGTAAATGTGTCTTTTCTGTAATTGCCTGAGCGTGTACAAACGCCCTTCTGTGCCCACTAAGAAATAGCAGGGCCCGACATGGGAATGAAACCCTATTTCCTTGTTCCTTTTTTTTTTCTACCCTGTAAAAGCCCTTCATCCCTTCCAAGAAGAGAGGAGTCTTGGCAAAGAGGGAGGCTTTTTCCTCCAGGGTGACAAAAAGCACTTTCTCTCCTCTCTTTTGTTGTGCTGTTAGATTTGAAACCCTTTGCCCTGAGAACAATACACCACAGTTACTTTATTCTCCAGCTCTCCACTGGGCTTTCTCCCACCCTTCGGATAATGGGCCGCCATTTTAACACCAGAGAACAGGTAGCCAGGGTGACTGTGAGTCAGCGCGCTAGGCTCTTAGCTGGGCCGCTCTGAGAGGCTCAATTTAAAGGAAGCCGTGTGGCACTCCAGTTAAGGCCGGTGAGCAGGAAATGGACTCCCACATCAATAGAATGCTAACCACCCTAGCGAGCATGCAACCCTGTAGGTAATTTGGAAAATTTAGGAAGTCAGTGAAGATGAATAAATAAGAGGCCAGCCAATTTCCTTTTCTCGTTTTTTATGAAGACGGTGACTGTAGGCCACAATCTTCCTCCCGTCGCTAATGAATGAAACCGGGGGGTGCAGGGCTTTTAAATTTGTGGGAGTGCTAAATAATCCATAACTGAATGCATGTGGGGGCGTGAGGAACAAACATCCTTCTGTGGGAGGGAATGAGGGCTGGCAGATTGCGCATAGCTTCCCTCCAAATAGTCAGAAGCCTTAATGGGGGGGGGGGGAGAGGCTCCCCTCGCTCTAACCAGAGACGTTGTATATCTTTAACCATTGCTTCTTGTGACCTAAAACCAGCCATAACTCCCTAGCCTCGAGTGAAATGAAGGTTTGCTAGTTATCCTGATAATTGGATCGTTCTAGATAGCCAATCTGGGCAAATCATGTCCCAAAGTTAATGTTTCCCCTGCTAATTATCTGATGTCTGTCTACATGCAGCCTTTGGATTAACCAAGTAACTGTCCAATCTGCAACTTGATGAACGGAGCCGCTGCACCTTGGGGTGGGGGTGGGGCTCTCCCCTCCCGGCTCCATCTGTTACTACTTACACTGCCCATCTCTCTGTCAGGGCTACAAAGAAGCAGAAGATAGACCTCTGAGCCCCTGGCTTAGAGAATCTATTTGGAATGTTGCAAGCCTGGCTTTCTTTTTCACCGACTCTCATCTTGAGTGACTTCACACACCCCACCTGAAATGCTCACCTTTAAGAGGATACAAGTAGGGTAATTACTAAACTCTGCTGTTTCCAACGTGCCAGGTTTGATCCTTTGTTCTTCCCCACTGCCACCCGGTCACTGGAAGTCACACAACTGTCCTCAAGTGATTTGCCAAAGTCATAGTCTAAAAGTCAAAGATTACCTAGAACTGAGGTCTACTGTGTCCCATGCTCAGAGATTAAGCTGAACTATTTTACAAGAGTCAAATAATTGGCCTGGTGTGGTGGCCATGTCTATAAAGCCAGTACTCGGGAGGCTGAAGCAAGGGAACTATTGCATTATATATTGGGATGGAAGCCACACCCCAGCCCCTGGCATCCTTATATCCAAAGAGTCTGGAATGTTCAGGTGGAAATTTCATCTCAAGCCCTCCTTCCTTGGAGTTGCCTCAGTCCAGACTCCACCCCTGAGATAGCCTTCCAACTGAGGACCCCTCCCGAGAGATGCTCAAGACCACTCCCACAGGGGATTTAAACTGCCCCCAGAGAACAAACCCGTGATTTTCCTGTCTTCCTTTCCTGTCTCCTCTCTGGGGGCTGAAAAGTCATCCGGGAGTGTTTGTATTCATTAAACCTGGGCTTTTTCTAATTCAGTTTGATTTGGTCTGATTTGGATAATGGCGTCGGCAGAAAGGCTTATGGAGATGCAGAAACTTTTCGAGTTCTAGGCCAGGGTGAGACCCTGTCTAAACAAAGAAACAAAAAGAATGGAATGCCAAAGATGAGAACCCAGAAATTCCTCTGTAGCGAGATAAGGAGAAAGACAGACTGGCGTCTAGGGTAGGCAGCTGCATTTTTAAGTTTTATGTCTCTAGTTACTCCATAGCTAGACATGGTGGCAGAATCTTAGCAGTTGGGAAGCAGAGCCAGGAGCAGCCTGAGTTTTAACACCGACTGGATTGCATAGCAAGACTTTCTTAAGAAAAACCCTGAGGGTTAGTGGTACGGCTCAAAGATTGGGGCACTTGTCTAGCAGGTGGCAAGGCTTTGAGGTTCAATCCCCAGAACCAAAATACAATAAATAAATAAACTCCCTAAGGAAAACATTCACTCTGCCCTCCTGCCTCCTGTCTGTCACCCATGACAGAATGAGCCTTTCTGCCTTCCCCAGATGACAGGAAAGGATGACAGCATCTGTAGAACTCTGCAGAGTCCAAGACAACGCTTACCCCTCTTGTGTGGGACCAGACCTGGGGAAATACTTCTAGCTGGAACAAAGGAATGCAGGATCCTTCAGGGCCACAGGAAGGTGAGTGGTGTTAGAGGAGCCAAAGGAAGTGGTGAGCAGGCCCCGCCCTCCTTCCATTGGAACCTAATGGCTACTCTAACAGGTCATTTAGAATAGATTTAGTTGCAAGAAACAGAGGTGGGATGGGGGTGGGGATGGGGGGTGGAGGGCAGGACTCTGATAAAGGAAGTGAGGGGTTTGATTCAGCAAGGCGAGTGTGCACTCAGGAGTCTGCGACTCTGAGACCATGACTGGATTTTCCAAGACCCTTGGAAGGAAACGTCCAAGACTTATGAGCTCACCTAAGAAAACTCAAAATGCCATCTCAGCAACAGGTGTCAAGTCACTCAAATGACACAGATTTAAGGGAGAAAGGAGTAGACCCTACTTCCTTTTTCTTTTCTTTTTAATTTGGGTTTTCAAGACAGGGTTTCTCTGCATCGCCCTGGCTATCCTGGGACTGAGTCCATAGATCAGGTTGACCTTGAACTCAGAGATCTACCTACCTCTTGAGTGCTGGGATTAAAGGTGTGTGCTACCAGGCCCCTACTAGACCCCATTTCTTGATGTGTACGGGAAAGGCCGAACCTTTGGAGCACGTGAAATGACCAAGTCCTACAAAGGCAGAGCTCACTCCCACAGCCAAATTCTTGGTCTCTGAGACTCCGCAGAGCATTCTGTTCCTGTCTCATCCATCACTCTTTGTGACCGCTTATTGCATAAATCAACCTCTGTGGTTTTATTTAGAACATTCTATATCCTGTGAAGGCTCTTCCCAGCTTTCCTGTGGAGCCTGGCCCAAATCCCGGCTGGGTTCAAGCTCCTCCACAGGTCTTCCATTCCAGCCGGGCTTTTCTCATGGGGCTCATCTCACTGGGTACCTGATGTACCATCCAAGAGCATGGTGCTAGGAAAAAGAAAAAAAGAGGGCCAAGCATTTGCTCCTTCTGTAATGGTCTGCTCTGTCCCTTTAAGAGCCAAGCCACGCCCACTCTGTCTCTCTCCCCTTCTCCCCTTTCCCCTCCGTAACCCACTAAATAAATATCCAACCTCACCCTGCATGGCATCGCTCTCCTTCTGTCTCTCACCGGCCACGGCTGGGGCTCCTCGTGGGATTTACTGTTCTTGGTCTCTCACCACAACATGGCTCCCTACCTGGGACTGGCTGCCTTCGTGGCCTGCTGTGTGGTCTCCGGACCCGCTGCCCTCTGCCGCCCCTCAGGGACCTGCAGCTTTTCTACTGCTGAGCCCCTCGGGAAACTGCAGCATTTTATTTTTACCATTATAGGACACCTTGGCACACCTTGCCAACAGGACAAAACATCTGGCCAGTGTCCCATGCTCCCCATCTTCCATGAGCCGTCTTTGGGAAGAGGGTCAGCTACCAATCAGTCTGCAGCCTCTTCCTTCTTTTGGCTGTTTAACAATCTTATTATTTTTCCTTTGAAAGCTGCCATTCCAGAAGAGAAAATCTGTTCCCGCCTTAATTCTGTTTTCACAATGTGAGTTTCATAAATGGATTGCCCTGCTCTCTCAGCCTTGGCTCTGAGCATTGGTCCTCGAGTCAAAAATCAAAAATTAGCCCACAGAACCATCATCTGCATGGAGTTTGGCTTTGACTTTCAGACGTGAATGCATGCCGAGTGAGGATCAGGCTGTTTTCCTTACCAAGGCCAGGAGAAATAGACAGCTGACTCTCCCCTGACAGAGATGCACCCCTCCTTCTGTGATGGTCAACCTTTCTCACTTGACTGGTATTCAGAAATGTACCTGGGGGAGTGGATTCTGGAGACACACTTCTGGCATGTTTGTAAGGGAGTTCTTGAGAGGTTCAGCTGATGAGGGAACACCCACCCTGGATGAAGGTGGCAACATCTTCTCCAGTCTGAGCAATGAGGGAAAAGGTGGTGGTGGGCAGGGCACCAGCTTTCATCTCTCTGACTATAGACACATTGTAACAGTCACCTCCACTCCTGCTACACCCCTTCCCTACCATTATGGACCTCTCTCTCTCTCTCTCTCTCTCTCTCTCTCTCTCTCTCTCTCTCTCTCTCTCTCTCTCTCTCTTTCTCTCTCTTGGCTTTTTGAGACAGGGTTTCTCTGTGTAGCCCTGGCTGTTCTGGAACTAGCTATGTAAACCAGTCTGGCCTCGAACTCACAGAGATTCGCCTGCGTCTGCCTCCCAAATGCTGGGATTAAAGGGGCACACCACCACACCCAGCTGTACTCCACTCTCAAGCCATAAGCCAGAACACACCTTTTGCCATTACATTGCTTTTATCAAGATGATTGTCACACCAGAAGAGCAACTCACAAACCTTCTAAGGCAAAGCCTTCCTGGCGAGCCAAGGACTAGTGGCCAAACCCTTCATGAGCGTCACTAAGGAAAATACTACAGTTCCCCGTGTTACTTTTCCCATGTTCCCAGTGAAGAAAACAGATGGTAGCTCCTCCCACTCCCTCCAGGTCATGGCAAGGCAGAGTACTTGGAGACGACGTCCTCAGTGTCTGTGTTGCCCGGAGAAAGAAAATAGATTGCAAAGCAGGGCCATCCTTTAAGGGGGTCCTTTAAGGGGTCCATGCGGCTATATCTTGAGGCCATTCCTAGTGAGTACTGTAAAAGATACCTCCCACTCTTCCGTGAATTTACCCCCATAGAAGTCACTGGAAGCATCAATATACTGAGGTAAATCCTCTAGAACTCCAGCTGGGAAGCAGAGGAGGGATGGAAGTAGATCCGGACATCGGGCTGTGTTCCGTCCTTCCACAGAGGTCCGATGGGAGATGATGAAGAGGTAGAGACCCTTGTCAGTGAAAAGACACTGGAACTCCCTCACTCCCAGGGCAGGTTTCTAAGGTCACGCATGTCCCCTCATCCACCAGCCTCCATGCCCCAACACACTGCTCACACACCGGGAAGCTCGAGGGGAGGGGCGGTGTGACGACCCAAGCAGCTGCCAGCAGAGTGCATGGCTCTTAAGCGGCTGTCTGGACTTCACCCCCTTGAGTTACTATGAAGCAGAAGGCCAGAGCTCACGAAACCACCCACCAACAGGGTCTTCTCAGCCTTTTTTTTCCCCAAAACCACTATACATGCCAAATGGGTGTGTTGATTGGCAAGTGATTTTCAGGCTATTATATATCAACTGGCTGGCTCTTGAACCCAGTTTAAACAGACCCCCTTGGAAATTGTTAGAAAAAGGCTTCCAAGAGGTGAAGGCAGGAGCAAACCTTTCAGAAACAGCACCAGCCAGGCGCAGGGAACTCAGTGATTTGCTTCCCGACAGTGAGGAACTTCCTTCCCCTGAGAGCAATCTCTTAGGCATCATCAGAAGCCAGAATGAAGGAGAGGTCGGCAACAGGCTAGAGTAGAACCCCAACTTTAGGGAAGAGATCGAAGGGGCTGGGAGTTAGCTGCAGGGGTGGCCAGGCTTCCACACCCACTCCCCAATTTATGTGGGTTCTGGGCACCAGAATACCAATCTTCACACTTGCGTGGCAAAAGCTTTAACCCCTGAGCCACCTGCCCCTAGACCCTCTCCTTTTCGGTGCCCCCTCGCCCAAAACAAATAAACAGATGTGATGGTAAGGCATCATTCTGTGTAACAGAAGAATCGTAGCTCTCAGGTAATTACATTTTCCCAATTTTGATAACTATCATTATTCTATCATTATAGAATACTTAAGCAGAACTCTGTGCTAAGCACTACTCAGAACGCTTTCTGTGTATAAATGCAGCCAGCTGTGACTACCATGTGAAGGTGACATCATTCCTAAGCCTATTTTATGGAGAAGACATAGGCAAGAAAGTGCATACCCCAGCCAAGGTCAGAGCATCTCACTGACAGCCAAGGACAGGGGAAACACAAAGACTCTTCTTGGAAGAAACATGTCTACCGCACAAAAGAAGGCAGGGGCTTGGTCCCTATGAAGACCAGCACTAAGCACTCAGCTAGAGCTGCAGAGAGAAGTCCAAAGCAACCAAGCCTGGGGAGCAGGACTTGAGCTGGAAAGAGAGACCTTCAGTGTATTGGAGGAGACTCGGAGCCTCCGGGAAACGAGTTTCACTTAAAGCACAAATGTCTGGGTGGGAGAGATGGCTTGGTGGTTAGAGAAAAGGCTGTTCTTACCAAGGACCCAGATTTGATTCCCAACTCCTGTGATAGCTCACAACCATCCATGTCTCCAGTTTCTGGGAGATGGGAGTGGGGGAAGAGAAGTCTGGAGGTTAGAGAGATGGCTCAGTGGTTAAGAATACTGGTTGCGGGCTGGAGAGATGGCTCAGAGGTTAAGAGTATTGGCTGCTCTTCCAGAGGTCCTGAGTTCAATTCCCAGCAACCACATGGTGGCTCACAACCATCTGTACTGAGATCTGGCGCCCTTCTCTGGCGTGTGGGCATACATCGAGGTAGAATGTTATATACATAATAAATAAATAAATCTTTAAAAAAAAAAAAAAAAGAATACTGGTTGCTCTTCCAGAGGACCTAGGTTCTGTTCCCAGATGTCTCATGACAGTTCACACCCTCTATACCCAGAGGATCTGATGACCTCTTTTGGCCATTGCTGGCACTGCATGCATGTGGTGTTTATACTCAGACAAAAATTTGTACACAGTATTTAAAAATAAATAAAATGTATTTTTGTTTGTTTGTTTGGTTTTTGAGGCTGGGTTTCTCTATGTATCCCTGGCTGTCCTGAAACTCACTCTATAGACCAGGCTGGTCTTGAACTCAGAGATCCGCCTGTCTCTGCCTCCCAAGTGCTAGGATTAAAGCAGTATGCCACTACTACCTGGCTAAAAGATTAAAAAAAAAAAAAAAAAAAAAAAAAAAAAAAAAAAAAAAAAAAAAAACTTCCTTTGGGAGTGTGTGGGATCTGGCTCCAGATATTCATTGTGATCAATGGACATTTAATGTTTAGCTAATTAATTAATTTTCTAATTCACCTTTTGGCACAGTCGTTGATCCATTTCAGTCTTTGAAATAAAGAACATCTTCCAGATTGCTGGCCCCCTGGATGGACCTGTAAATAAGACGGGGTCCTGGTCACTGCCCCTGTCTTTTCCTGGCCAGGGGGACAGATCTAAAGTGAGCCATCATCGTACCACTGCTGGGGTTTGGAGCAGGTTGTTTTATGACCTTGAACCAGAGGCCTTTCCTCTGGACAGAACACCAGCTGCTCTCATTTGCATGCTGAGCGGCTCCCAAAGGCTCTCCATGCGAAAGGCTTGACCACCAGGGTGGTGCTATGGGGGTGTGTGAAGTCTTTGGGAGGTGAGGCCTAGTGGGAATTCCTTAGGCCATTTGGGGCATGCTCTCAAGGGAGATCTTAGAATCCTTGCCCCCCGCCCCCGCATGCCCACCTCTCTGGGGCACATGAATGCTCTTTCTCTTCCTTGTTCTCTTCCCCTCTCTCATCTATGAGGTGGACAGTCCTACTCTGTCCATCCATGTATCTACCCATATCTCTCCCTTCCTCTCTCCCTCCCTCCTTCCCTCCCTCCCTGTCCTCTCTCTCCCTTCTCTCTCCTCTCCTCCGTCCTCTCTCTTTCTTCCCTCTCTCTTCTCTCTCTCTCCTCTTGCTCTCTCTTCTCTCTCTCCTTTTGCTCTCTCCTCCCTCTCTCTCTCCCCCTCCCCCCCTCTCTCTCATCATCCACGAGGTGGACAGTTCTCTATCATGCATTCTTTCACGATGTGTTGCTTCCTAAAGCAACAGGACAAACTGATCTTGGGCCACAACTTCCAAAACCGTGAGCCCAAGCCATCTCCTGATTATAACTGGCTTAGCTCACGTATTTGGTTACAGTCCCAGAAGGCTCGCACACCAGCCAACCTGGGATCTAAGTTCATAGCTTCAATTTGTAGATATTAGAAAACCAGCAAGTTCGTTCGTCCTTCATTACAAAACTACCTGTGAGCCGAGCATTCATCAAGAGCTATGCTGAGCGCCTATTGCCAAATGAAAAGTGGGGTTTCTGGCTTTAAGGAACCTGTGGTTTAACTGTTTTTAGGACAATGCCACAGGCTAAACCAGTGTCATAATCTGAAGAACAGTACCAAGCATTTGTGTTTTATTGTTTTTATTTGTTCTATTTGCAGCATATTTTATTACTCCCCCTGATTCTATCATGTCCTAGGAAATCACTTCTCTGAGAAAATAATATTTTTCATAGAAGCAGTATAATATCACAAACCTGAAAGCAGATCATGGGTGAAAAAAATCAGTAAACCGAGCCTCTAAACTGACTGAGTTTTAGCATCAGGTTTAACTTACTATTGTCAGCGACAATACTAAAGTATCATAAACTATGGGCAGCAGGGTTTCATTTGAGGGAACTGAATCCGTTTTCCATGATCCAAAAATTGGCCATCACATTTTGAAATCAGTGGGGAAATGGCCGTGGGAAATTAGGGAGGGAGGGCGAAGTCACTCTTGTTAAAGGGCGACACCTACTGGTAGGATGACACACTGCAGCTCAGTTCTACTAGACATTTATGAGCCCAGAAATCAATACACAAGCATGGTTGGAAGTTTTGTTCCTTAGCATCCTAAACCCTCTTCCAGCGTGAGTGACCTGCTCCCAAATAAGAGATTCAAGCTTCTAACACAGAAACAAAAGCTGACAAGCTCTCCACTCCCTAACAACAATGGGCTCAGCCCATTAAACAGGATTCTGAATGATTCTGAATCTCCGAGACTCCCAGAAGAAAGACAGGAACGTGGAGGCACAACCATAGCAGGCACCGGTAATGGTGTCCCGGCCAAGCCGCAAGTGTTCTGATCTGATTATTTCTACTATATCCCCCTCCCCACCTCCTTCTAGGCCACTCCCCGACATGCACACTTCCTGCTTCTAGCCTATGCCTCTCCATGCATGCTGCAAATTCTTCCAACTACCCACGATTCTTGCAGTAAACTGCTTCTCCATTTAAGGTAACAGTAAATTTTTGTTGGGTAGAACCAGCAACTCTAGCTGGAACACAGTCAAACATTTGTGTAGCTGGCTGGCATTGGATTACACCACCACCCGTCTGGGCTGGTCCTCCCCCAGCAATACTTCACGTAGTGAAAAATTGCCTGAAAGAAGAAAAAAAAAAAAACCCTATCCATCTGAGTCACACAACTCGCTTGGCAGAGGCAGGCTACAGACTCAACCAGTCTGATGCTATAATTGAGTCTGTCAAAAAATTCGCTGTTCATAAAGTTTTTTTTTTTTTTAAAGCTGGGACGTTTGAAAGCTTGAGAACCCCAAAGTCTCTGGGTACACACTGCTGGTGCCAGCAGAGAGAATGGGCCAGCAACGGCGGAAGGACACGGCAGTGCCGAGTCGACACTGGAAGCCATTTTACCGTGAAGCTAGAGAAACTCACGTGGTTTTCACCAGCAATGGTCTGTTCTCTGACTGCATTTTGTGTGTGAACGTAGAATTGGGTTGGGATCATCCCCCGCGGGGAGAAAGCCAGGATCCACCCCGGATGAAACCAGGTGTGGATCAGATTAGAGACTCAAGATGCAGATTTGAAGCTCAAGCAGACACAGACCTACAGAATGTGGACTTGATTTAGTCGCTTGGTTGCTTGTTTGTTCGTTTAGTTATTTGGGTTTTGAAGACTGACCTCTGTTTATTTTATGTGTGTGGGTGTTTTGCCTGCATGTATGTCTGCACACTACAGGCCCTGGGTCCTCTAGAACTGGAGTCAGACAGTTGTGAGCTGCCATGCGGGTTCTAGAAATGAAACCCCAGTGTTCTGCAAGAGTAGCCAGGGCTCTCAGTCCCCCTCCCTCCCCCGGCCCTTATTTGACTTTTGTTATTTGTCTTTTGATACAAGGTCTTGGGTAGCTTAAGCTAGCTTCAAACCCTCTTTGTAGCTGAGGTTGGCCATGAACTCCTGACTTTTCTTCCTCACACGTCCCAGTGGCTGGGATTGCAGGCATGTGCTACCATGTTCATCTTCTTCAGAAGGTGGCTTTAAAAAGCACAAATAAGCCGGGTGGTGGTGGCGCACACCTTTAATCCCAGCACTTGGTAGGCAGGGACAGGCAAATCTCTGTGAGTTCGAGGCCAGCCTGGTCTACAAAATGAGTTCCAGGGAAGCCAGGGCTGCACAGAGAAACCCTGTCTTGAAAAACCAACAAACTAACACACAAATAAGCCAGGCATAAGAGCCACACCTATCCCAGCATTCAGAAGCTGAGACAAGAACATCATTAGGAGTTCCAGAACAGCCTTTGTTGCTACAAAATGAGCTTCAGACCAACCTGAGAGACACCGCAGAAACCATTTCAAAAAGACAACAAAGGGGCTAGAGAACCTAGTTGTTAAGAGCACTTGCTGCTCTCGCAGAGGACCCAGGTTCGGTTCCCAGCACCTACGTGGCAGCTCACAGCTGTCTGTAATTAATTCCTCTTCCAGCAAATCTAATGCCCTCTTCTGGCCTCTCCCTCCACCAGGCCAGTATATATATGGTACACATATATAGGTGCAAGCAGAACACTCATACCCAGAAAATGCAAATAAATTGGGTGGGGCAGAGGGGGGTTCTACAAAAGAAAAACATAAACAGGCATGAAGAGCACCATCGCGCCCCAGGGGGAAGGGGAGAGTTAGGAGTGATTTCTCATTTGGCCACACAGGTTTTCTCACTTATCCAGACAGGTCTCCGTGGACACTCCTGGGGATTTAGAAACCATTCGCTAAGACAGGACACTTTACACAAACAAGACTGAGTGTGAGTCAAGGCCCTCTTTGGAGAACCAGCCAGATATGTCCATCCCTGGGGAAGATGGCTAGCCCAGCCTCATCTGGACCACTAGGGGGACCCTGCTCTGATGTGAAAAGCTGGTGGCATACACGTCATGAATTTCAACTCCATAACAATGCTACGTATCTTGAGTACCAAGTGTTTGGGTGCCAGTCTTCTGCCTTTTTTGCTCACAAGCTGAGTGTCTACACCTTACCCCGGAACTAGCCCGTACTAGACATGCAAAGGCTGGGATTTCCCTCAAAATAGAAATAATTAAGACAGCCATTTGTCCACAGAGCCATCAGTCATTGCCAAGAAGACCTTCTGAGAAAGTAGCCTTTGTCATCAACCGGTCTTCTCATCTTTTTTTTTAAAAATATCTATCTATTTATTTATTTATTTATTTATTTATTATGTATACAATATTCTGTCTGTGTGTATGCCTGCAGGCCAGAAGAGGGCACCAGACCCCATTACAGATGGTTGTGAGCCACCATGTGGTTGCTGGGAATTGAACTCAGGACCTTTGGAAGAGCAGGCAATGCTCTTAACCTCTGAGCCATTTCTCCAGCCCCCAGTCTTCTCATCTTTAGGAGACTATCAGGTATACTTACACGAGCTAAGATGGCTACCTCATTAGAGGCTCTGACCCTAGAAGGCCACCATCCCATGTGTGGTCTGTGCAGGCCTTGACTGTGTTTCCAGCACAAGAGTTAAGATACATCAGCCATTTTTGTCTCTGTGTCTTCTTTGGGGGTGAAGAGGGGCCAGGACCGGCCAGATTTTCTTTTTCTTTTCTCTTCTATTATTAACTTTATGTATTTATGGGATTTCAATAGTTGAGTAGGATATGTACTGATCAAATCAAGGCAACTAATGTTTCCTCTCCTTATCCTTACTTTGGTGCCTTCAAGCTGCTCTCTCTCAGTTGCTTATAAGATAATAGATAATCCTGTAGAACGCTAAGAGCACGTTCAGAATCGTGAGGACTGGCGCCCGAGGGAAGTGGGGGATGGGAGACTGGCTATTGGGCGCCCAAACACAGTTAAATTAATAATTGCATTACAAAGTTTCCAGTAAAAGGAACGAAACCATAGGACATTAATAATACTAAATCAGACGCAGAGAAGAAGGGTTTTCCAACTGAGATGAACAAGGTTGAAAGCTAACAAGCCCCTCCCCTGGGTGCACATTCCAATCGCCTGGGGGAACTTAAGGAAAACAATAACGTTAAGGTACCACCTCAGAAAGCCTGACTCGGGGGTCTACAGTGGTCCCCAGGCAGGACTTTTAGAGTTTTATTGAGATATAATTTGTATGCCGTAGAATTCACCGTTGTAAGGTAAATAATGAGGACACACGGTTGCGCCCACCGGTTTGACAATCCAGAGGAGCGCTACTCCTCTCTCCAGAATCCACAAGGGTCAGGGTACAGTTTCCTCCTTCTTTTAAAGAATTATTTTAAAACATTTTAATTGTGGGACAGGGGTGTGCACACATGAGTGCGGGTGCCCGAAGAGGCAGAGGCGTCAGAAGTCCAGGAAGCCGGGATTATAGGCCGCGTGAGCTGCGCACTGGAATCGGATGCGGGTTCTTTGCGAACGCACTCGTCTTAATCTCCGAGCCATCGCTTCAGTCCGGTCCTTTTTCCCGTTTTGACTCCTAGCCCCACACAGCACGGTGGTCCACTTCTAACCTCTGCAGATTCCACGTGCCGGTGTTTTCTCGAAAGATGCTCTGGGAGACAGACGTGGCTAGGAATGAGCATGGACGCCAGACCTAAGCTTCTAAATCTTTGCCTCACAAAATTTGGTCATTTTCTGTGAGACTGTTTGCCGGTAGAACCACCTCTAATTTTATATCAAACATTCTTGGGGAAATAAAATGCGTTTTATGGCAAATAGCCTGTAGCCAATGTTACTGAACCATAAAATGAAAGATGTCTCTACACATATCCACATCCCTCGTAAATATGATGTGTACATTTCTCCACAGGCTTCAGGAATACAGGGCTCTTTTGTTCAGTGGGAAAATTAAAAGCCTGAGGTGCTACCTTCAAAGTCAGCTTCATTGCCTTAAAAATTAACAAAAGAACATTTACCTCTAATTGAAAAGCATGACGATTATGGAACTATTGTCTTTAAGTGTTCAAAATCCCCTCAGGGGGACAGTTCTGAGAAGCACAAAGTATTTTATTAAAATGTCACACGAGCATGAGAACACACCAGCGCAGGGAAACAATCACTTACAAGCGACCACAGAGAGCGGGTGCTCTTTTGCCACCTGAGGCACGCAGGACAAGCAAGTACTTGTGAAAGGGTGAGCCCAGGGAACAGGAATGGACTTGAAAGATTTCACAGAAACATCACCCCCAGAGGTCTACAGACATGTGAGCGAACCACAGCCAGAGGATGCCAGTGACTCAGAGATTTCTCAACATGACCATCCTCCTGCCGCCTCCACTGGCCAGAGTGCCAGCCGCACAGCCTGGGACCTGGGAAATGTTATGGGGTGCAGTTAGAACATGACCCCACCCAGACCGCTCCCTAAAATTGCAAAGCTGTAAAACAGTGCCCGCAGCCAAGGAGGTGCCATCCAGAGTTAAGCCACAGAAATTCTCCGACAACAAGGCTGTCAGCACTCGGGACACATGGTTCTGAGGCAAAGTAGCCTTTGACTGTGGAATGGGAGTGGGGAGCCTGGATTTTAATCAAGTCCAAATCTACACCCTGAGTTGGAATCCTCAACTTTTGACGCTAAGGATGAGCGTTAAGCTGTCCGCTCCCCGCCCCCCCAACACACCACCTCTAATTATCAACTGGCAGTTTTTCGAAATTCTTCATCCACAGGAAAACTTCAAGTGAGTTTGAGAAAAAAAAATCATCTGAGAAGATTGAATGCATGCCACGGCCTGCTTTTCTCTTTCCTCCAAATCATGGGAGAAAGGAGAATGGAGAGAATCTCTGAGAAATGAGAGACCACAATCTCCTAGAGCAGAGAGAGTACTTTCAACCCTAGAAATGACAGGAATTTTAGGTAAACAACTGGCAACGGTGAAGACAGAGAAAGGCAACCTCCAGGAACAATGACTCACTCCTGAAGGGCACGGAGTGGACGTAATCAGATCAAAGAGCCCAAGATGGACAGGAGAGACCAATTGATGGTGAGATGGCACCAAGGAGGATAGGGGGCACCTGTTCAGAGTAGAAGGTTCTAGGCCACCTGCCATCAGAGATGGCTGAGACAAGAGTACAACACACAGGAAAGTGCTCCTACACCCATACACACCACACACACACACACACACATGCGCACGCGCACACACACGCACGTGCACACACATGCACGCGCATAGCACAGGAACATACAAACAGTACAGACAATAAGCCCCAGAGATATCCACACCCTGAATGGGGTTCAAAGAAACAAGACAATGTCCGCTGCTTGGCCATGCCCAGAAGAAATGGAGGCATCTTGTCCAGAAGAGAGGTCCTGGCTCCCATTGCCCAGCCCCAAGCCTTCCCCCGCCTCAACACTAGAGACAACTCACTCTCTGCCATAGTCTCTGGGCCTCTCAGACTAGAAGAGAACACATGGCCACAGACCCCCAAACGTTTAGAGAGAACAACGGGACAGAGACCCCAAGTCCTACAAAGACCAGAGCGACCCTCGAAACCAAAGTCACAAGGCACTTGTTTGGCAGATTTGCTTGCAGAATGGACTCAACAGAAGACTCGAAGCTGACAGGTGACAGAGAAAGGTTCTCCCGGAGAGAGGAGCAGAAAAGAGAGATTAAATGCAAGACAGGAACATACATTGACAAGGGAGAATCTAAAGAATCCCTAAAAGAAATAAGAAAATTTTGCTTTGATTTTTTTAAGGGGAGGGCAGGGTCTCATGTAGCCCAGGCTAGCCTTGATTTCTCCAAGTCATTATATGTGCGAGGACAACCTTGCACTCCAGATCCTCCTGACTTCACCTGCCGAGTTCCATAATTACAGGCATGCACAACCGTGGCTAGCTTTAAATCGAATATTTTAAGGAAGTGGGAGGGGGAAAATCCATGGTGTGTTAAGAACTGAAGAGAATGTATTCAAATGCTGTCTCACCAAATGGTGCCGATCAGTGAAGACGGGAAGTATGAAACATCAAATAGAAGCCTGGAGATGATGATGTGCCGGCTACAGTGGAAAACTCAGAGATGGAGCTCAACACTCAGATGAGCGCAGGCCGAAGAATTAGCCAAGAGCTGGAGAGATGGCTCCGTGGTTAAGAATGGGAACTACTCTTGAGCTGAGTAGTGTTGGCGCATGCCTTTAATACCAGTGTAGTGTGGAGCGGCGGGGCCGGCTTCCCGCCGCCCGGCTCCTGGTCACCCAGCTAGCTTTACCCCGAAATAATTACAAGGAAACTGTATTCTTTTAAATACTGCCTGGCCCATTATTTCCAGCCTCTTACTCACATCTTGCTTTAACCCATTTCTAATAATCTGTGTAGCACCACAAAGTGGTGTCTTACCGGAAAGATTCTAGCGTAAGTCCATCTTGGGCTGGAGCTTCATCGCATCCCTCTCCCTGAGGAGAGGCACGGCAGTCTGCCTAACTTAGGAGAGGCGTGGCATCTGACTGAGCCATCTACCTCACTTCCTTCTTCCTGTTCTGTCTACTCCACCCACCTAAGGGCTGGCCAATCAAATGGGCCAGGCAGTTTCTTTATTAGCCAATGGGAGTCCTCCATCATACCAGCACTCGGGAGGCAGAGGCAGGCGGGTCTCTGTGAATTCGAGGCCAGCCTGGTCTACAGAACGAGTTCCAGGTCAGGCTCCAAAGATACACAAAGAAATTTTGTCTTGAAAAGCCAAAGAGAAAGAGAGAGAGAGAGAGAGAGAGAGAGAGAGAGAGAGAATGCACAGATAATAAGGCAGCCGACAAACTGACCTTCAGCTAATTAAATGGTTTGTTTCATTTTTTGTGAGACACGGTCAAACTATGCAGCTCTGACTTGCCTGGAACTCACTATGTAGCCCAGGCTGGCCTAGAACTTGTGTTCTGCCTCAGCATCCCAAACCCTGGGACTACAGATGTGTGCCACCATGCCCATCTGAATGCCCTTCATGCCACTGTACAACACATTTCAAAATGGCTAAATCAGTGAACTTTCTGTTATATATATTTTACTCCAAGGTAAAACTGTTCATTTTGACTGGAGCTGAAGTTTGGCGGTAGAACACTTGCCTAGCCTGTGGGAGTTCCTGGGTGTAGTTCTCAGGATTGGAGGGGGGGGCTGGGAGAGAGAAAGGGAAAGAGAGAGAGGGCTGCTTGATCCTCCTCTAATAATTCTAACTTTTAGGCTCTATACCAAGAAAACAGAAAAAGAAGACAAGATTTAGTCATCAGCATAAAACCATCTACCCAAGGTGCAAAGTCCAAAGTAAACAAGAAGTTTCCCATAGACTAAATACTAGACGACATCCAAATGCTATCAGAACCCTTATTCATGTGTAACATGCTCCTGGTGTCAACCCAAGCCAGGAAAACAAAAATCAAGATACAAACTAATATTAAAATAAAGGAGGTATAGAAATAAATGATTTCCAAAAGGAAATGTCCCCAAATGTGTGAGAGCCTTTTAAAATTGTGGCTTCTCTTTTCTTTAAAATTCTGTTTTTTGCTGATTTTCCCTAATGAGTATGCATTTGATTCAAAGGGGAAATTTGTAATTGCTTGTAACATCTGAAAAGACAAAATGAAGGGGAAAAGCCCCGCACCTCACAATGGGCTTCAGAAAGGAAGTAAAGATGAGAAAGTCAAGCATGCCTTCCCTGAGGAAGAGAGCCAGTGTGTCCTAAAATTAGTCACCAGGTAGAAGTCACAGAAACTAAGGAAGAAGATGGTGGATATTATCAGAGAAATCAAGATCATTTCCAATCAAGAAATAGAGATTTGCCAGGACCTTCTAGACGCTAAAAGCAAAACTGACTGTTGAGATCATGAAAACCACACAAAGAGGCTAAGGTATCTCCCGAAGACCATACAAAGGACAGCTTTTGAGGCATTGTTCAGCGAGCAGAAGAGGGTGATGCTGCAGCCAGGAACGCCAAGGAATCAGTGCCTCTACTGAGAGCCTCATGAGTAGTGCGGAGAATCACAGCAAAGCAAATCTTCCTCAGAGGGCACCACCGTGCGCTCCTCCTAATGCCTCAGCCTCCCCAGGCTGTGCTCAGCAACCACCCAGGGAGGTAGTGAGTGCCACTCTCCGGGTAAATTGCAAGTTGTCCCTTTGTTGAAGAAAGAGGCTCAGGAGGGTTTCCAGCATCTAAATTATATCCTGGTAAGATGAGCATTGGACCCACCCCTGACATGGCAAGATGCTATTTCCTGGATCTGTTTAAAGCCCTCGTTCTTCTTTTCCCTCTGACTTTAGAATTTACGAAACATCTTAGATGTGATGGACCTATCCCTACACAGCTACCGCTTTTTCAGGGAGGGAATCTGTTGCTTTTTCAGGGAGGGAAAGTTTTCATTTTAAAATGTAAACAGTTTTAAAATGTTAAAGTCACCAACTGAGTGTGTTTCTATGCCACTAGTGCGATGGAGGCAGGAAAATCAGGAGATCAAGGTCGTTCTCTACTGCACATTAAATTCAAGAACAGCCTGGGCTACATGAGACTTTATGCCCAAATAATAACAACAACAACAGCAGCAGCAACTTTTCTTACATTTAAAAGCATCATCAGAATCCAGAAGCCAATGAATGGAATAAACTTGATGATCTAAAAATGATGCTAGCGACTTAAAACTGTGAAATTAAACCCAAGTCCCACAGGAGACCCCAAACAACACGGTTTCATTGTCCCCACAAACATGGGGCAGCTGTGTGCTTCGAGCCAAGCATAGTTCCAATTGCTAAGAATGGGCAGATTCTCAGCCTTGCTTAAGAGAAGCAGAGCTACCCAGTGAGGAAGAGGCAATCCTTGTCGCCAGCACCTCCAAGCATGGCCAGGCACTCTGTAAGTCACACCGGGCAGCTGGTACACCCATCAGAGGTGAAAGGCACCTTTCCATGGGATGCCCAGAGATTTCACCCACCGTGGCAGCGTGAAAGCAGGGTGTAGAAAGACAGGATTTCTGTAGGCAGCTTTGAAAGACCGGCAATGAAAGCAGAGACAGAAATAGGAGTCAAAGCAAGAGAAATGAGACTCCTTCCAGATCCGATTGCATTGCCTGGGTCATCTCTACTCTAGACTGGTCTAGCCTGGAGTCTCTAGCAGCTGGGGCAGTTCTAAAGGAAGCCTTTCCTGTGGCTTAGAAGATGAAGGGAGTGGTGCAGGCAAGGGATGAGGAGGACCACTCAGGAGCAGAGGTGGAGGAAAGAGTTGAGGCTGGGACTGGAGAGATGGCTCAGCGGTTGAGAGCGCTGGTCGCTCTTTCAGAGGTCCTGAGTTCTACAGCCAGTAACCGCATGGTGGCTCACAACCACCTCTGGTGGGATCTGATGCCCTCTTCTGGCATAAAGCTGTACATGCAGATAGAGCACTCATATACATAAAATAAATAAAGTTTAAAAAAAATTAAAAAGAACTGAGTCTGATTCCTTGGCTTCTTTGTTTTGGCCACATCCTAGCTAGGTTGTTACTACTATAATCCAGCCTGCCTTTTTGAACAATCTTGAGACTAGGTGACAGGAAAAAGAAAGACATTTAGGACAATTGACTCTAATATGGGCATTTTCAAACTAAATATCCATGAAACACCTATCCTCTGACGGCAGCAGTCAAGACCTCCATGGTTGTCACAAGCAAATGAGGGACAATGGGGAGCTTGCTTGGGGGGCCTGGAGACGGAAGCTGCCAGTCATCCGGGGAGACTAGTGTGGCTTCCCTGTGTAGCTACAACTAGTAGGGAGGCTATTCCAGCCTCATAATTTTCTCAGACATTTGCCAAACCCCCGACAATGAGCCACCTCCATGGTTAACCACAGTAAGGACCGTGGGGAAGTGACGGGACCAGATTCTGGCTCTGACTCAGCCTTGAGGGAATTTTTCTCCCTCTAGGAAATCCCTAATGACACAGTAGCTTCTGCTAGTCTTCCACCGATGGTCAATGCCTGGCGCTCCTCCGAGCCACTGGTCTCTGGCCACGCCAGGAGGCGTGTGCGGAAGAAAGGACAATAGGAATAGCACCTTGGAGAAAGACACAAGATCCTCTAAAAATGGGCTACAGTAAATTTGTTCGCACCCATTTAACAGATCAGTGTGCAGGATGAAGCTGCACAGCCTGTGCAGGATGAAGCTGCACAGCCAAGGGAAGCCCTCTGATATGGTACCAGTGGTGGGGGGGGGGAAGCAAATTACAGAACAGATAACACGATCTTACAAGTCTAAAGAAAATATACATGCCTGCTTGCCAATCCACAGACATTTCTGGAGTGCAATAAAAGAAGCTATCCATTTCTGAAGATAGGAGGGATAGAAAGAATTTTATTTTTACCCCATTCCCTTTGAATTTTTCTAACTTACATGATGCTCAAGGCCAATAAAAACAGTAATATAGTATCTCTATGCTAAGCTAATGAATTAACTATCCCAAGCTTCAATATCTATAGGCTGACACATTTCCTTATTAATGAATAAAGTCCTGCTATGGTACTACTTTTTTAAAAAAAAAGATTATTTCTTTTTATGTTTATGTCTCTATGTAGGTGTGTGCAGGCGCCCATAGAGGCCAAAGGTGGAATTTTCCTGGAGCTGGAATCACAAGCTGTTGTGAGCTTCCTGGCATGGTGCTGGGACCGAACTAGGGTCCTCTTTTTTTGTTTACTTTTGGTTTTTGTTTGTTTTTTGAGACAGGGTTTCCCTATATAGCCCTGTCTGTCCTGGAACTCACTGTAGACTAGGTCTTGAACTCATGAAGATCTTCCTGCCTTTGCCTCCCAAGTGCTGGGATTAAAGGCATATGCCACCATCGCCCAGCAAAGTAGGGTCCTCTTAACAGCTGTCTCTCCAGCCCCAGCTGTGGTACTCCTTTTCTGCTCTGTGGAGCTCAGACTTTATAGTGAAAAAAAAAAAAGACTAAAAATCCCACATAGCAGTGATTCAGCCTGTAGTGCCATCTCTTAAGGGGTGGAGGCAGGAGGGATCAGATATTCAAGTTTAGCCTTGGCTACATATAAATTGGAAGCCAGTCTGGGAACATTAGACAATGTCTCAAAAGCAAGAACAAAACAAAATTAATGGTGAACATATGTGCAAATCAGATTTATGGAGTGAGATGTAATCATGACTAAATGCTGAACTGAAGAAGCACAGCTGGCCTCGAACTCATCTGCCTGCCTTTGCCTCCTGGGTGCGGGGAGTAAAGGCGTGTGCCACCACCGCCGGTCTTACTCAAACCACCACAGAAGACTTTCGGCGTGGGATTTCAGCTCCAGCAGGAGGCTTCTCCGTGAAGCTTCTGAGCTCGCAAGGGAGGGGAGCTGGGGAAGACTGCTCGCTCCTTTCGGGCCCTGCTGCTTCCGACATCTCCCAGAGCTGCGGCCCTTCTCAGAGCGCACCTGCGCTCTGCCAGGGTAGATCCTGATCCACATGCTTGAGGAGGCCTGCAAGATCTTCGAACTGTAACGTTTCCGCATCGTCCGAGATAGATGTTGCAAGATAGAGTTCCAATTTGGTTCATGTAAATCCTCCACAGCAATCCGATCCAAGCTGACTTATTTTCAGTCAAGCGTCTCCAGTTTGTGCTGTTTGCTGTCTGTCCACCCAGACTGGGACAAGAACCCAGATGGAGACAGAAGCCAGTCCCCACCCAACACTTTCAAAAGCATCCCATTCTCCCAGCCCCGAGTGTCAGCTGAGCGGTAAGCAATGGCCTAGGTTCTACCAACCAGAACCTTCCCTAAGATTTGGCATCGAAGCCCTGAGAGGAAAGTGTTGTCCTTCTCTAGGCTTTTGATCTGTGTAGACAATGACAGGGACACAGACAGGCAGAGGTGAACAGAGTTGGGACATGGGAGGGAGGATTGAGGATGGGGTATGGAGGATGGGGACAGAATTGAGAACCTTGTCAGAGTTCCTGGGCTCCACCAAGCTTAAAACCAAAAGCACCCTCTTGACCATTTGTGTGATCAATCAGTCCAATGACCTAGTACACTCCATGTTGCTATAACAGTCTCTGAGGCTGAGTATTTTATGAAGAAAAAAAGGTTTATTCATCTCACTGTTTTGAAAGTTAATGATTTTGAAAGTCCATGATGGCGTTACGGGGCCAGAGAGAGATCACAGCCAGAGAGAAATCACAAGGCAAGAGAAGAAGCAAGAGGGGCCAGGCTCACTCTTTGGTCATGATAGTTCTCATATGAAAACCAACTCACTCCTTAAGACCAGCATTGATGGTGGCCGGGACCTCATCTTTCATGGCTGACCAAACCTCAGACGGCTGCCACTGCCTCTCAGTGGTGTAATATTGGGGACCAAACGTCAGCATGATGATATTTTAATATGATATAATGATAATGTTTATGCAGAGACAAACCACATCCAGCCACGAACAGCGGGGCTCTTTTGATGTTTCTGTCCCTTGTAACTTTAGAGCTCTTAACTAATTATTGTCACCATTGTCTCATCAAAGGCTTAACCCCGACTCCGGGATGAGGAATTTCAGTCACATTCAATATCCAAGTAAAGTTTTATATTCTTATTCTGAATGTCACTGCTAAATAGGAAATCCTATTCATTCTTCAGGAAAAGGAGGTTCAAGGAATTCATTATATGGGAATACAATTCATCTGCAGCCAAGTCTAGAGGAAAATAATTTCCTAGACCTCTTCTGTCAAAAAATATTTATTTTTTTCTACATCAAAGGCAAGCAGGGTTATCTGCAAATCAACTAGGGGAGGGAAGAGAGAGATGAGCTCTGTCCCAATGGTGTCTTCATGTGAGGGGCCAGCCCGATTCTTCACTTTGCTGACTAGCTGGCTTCAACACACTACCACTGCTTATTTTTAAACCAAAAATATTATTAACAACTGATTTTTTTTGTTTTTTTGAGACATGATTTCTCTGTAGCTTTGGAGCCTGTCCTGGAAGTAGCTCTTGTAGACCAGGCTGGCCTTAAACTCACAGAGATCCTCCTGCCTCTGCCTCCCGAGTGCTGGGATTAAAGGCGTGCGCCACCACCATCTGACCCAGGTTGTAGAATCTGACAGTAAAAGCAAATGTCCACAACTAGAGAATAAAGTTGTCCTTTCTATCAGTGAGGGGGGCACTTGGGAGGACACAGGAAGAGCAGGTCAAAGGATCCAAAGTACAAAGCATCTCCAGGAATGAGCTGCTTCTGTCACACAGAAAAAGCCATTGTGAGGTGGCAATCGTGACAGTCATCTGCAGTAACCATAGAAACCATCTTACTATGTATCCTACAACTTCATGTAAACCTCAAATATAGGCAATAAAACTTACTCAAGCTTAAAAGGGAAATTTTTTAAATTAATTATATATACAGTGTTCTGCCTGCACAAATGCCTGCAGGACAGAAGAGGGCACCAGATCTCATTACAGATGGTTGTGAGCCACCATGTGATTGCTGGGAATTGAACTCAGGACCTCTGAAAGAGCAGCCAGTGCTCTTTACCTCTGAGCCATGTCTCCAGCTCTTCAAAGGAAATTTTAATAAAATTTATTTCAAATGAAAATGTAAAGAGTCTTTTGAGAAATTCTAAAGAGTCTAGCATGGTGGGATGAATGTGTAGTCCCAGCTTCATGAGGGACTGATGTAGAACTGTCTCTCTGTGGTGTTCAGCAACATAAAGAACAGAGAGAGAGAGAGAGAGAGAGAGAGAGAGAGAGAGAGAGAGAGAGAGAGAGAGAGAGAGAGAGAGAGAGAGAGAGAGAGAGAGAGGAGAGAAAGAGAGAATGCAGGGTTGGGGATGCGGAGGTTAACACAGAAGCTTGACTTTCTTAGTGAGGTATAACAGAAAAACCTTCTGGACATTGTGTGTGGAGGGGTGGAGTCAAAGGTAAAATGGCTTCAACTCCTAGAGCAGGGGAATGAACTGCAGAACAGAACAACTGATAGAGGGAGAGAGGGGAGCTGTGCTGAGCTGTGCAGGGCATTCCTCTGCAGCCAGGCTGGAATCCTACACTGTAGGCACAAAGGCTAAGCCTTCAGTGGTGGTAGGGGTGCGGCGCTAGAGAAAGAATTGAAATTCGGATAAGGAACCACACCACCAAAATCCCAAGATGAGCCCTGGGCCACATCATGCAGACGGGCATCTTAGAGTCTGGGCCTCTAAGATCTCAGGGCCTCGGGTCCTCACTTGCATGTGAGGGATTGCATAGACAGCCTTTAGGGATCCATTTGGAACACAAGGACTGTAGCTTATATTAGTTTCTCACCCAGAGACTCGGGTTCTATGGATGAGGAGGAGAAAAAGGTGTGGGATTCAGTTTCAGTCTGATTGAAAGCACTAAAACAGAGAAGCTAGAACCACTTCTTCATTCGTGTGTAAAAAAGCACAGGAAGATGGGGTGGGAGAGAGAGTTCAGAAGTTAAGATGGGCAGAGTCTGCACCATGGTGCATGGACTTGGTTAGCCTGCCAACGTGTGAGGTAAATAAACCTCTTTTCCTTATAAGAGTAGCCTGCCTCCTTTATACTAATGGGAAATGAATTAACACAGAATTATTGGCAACCCCTCAAAGACCAAAAGTCCCCCAGAAACAAGCAAAGGGCATTAACCATCAAATTCAAAACTCCTCAATGAGAATTTTAAAAGATGCAAATTTAAACACGAGAGCCCTAATTTTAATCTATACCTTGGCCAATATTTAAAAGCTTAGTGAAACCTAACATTAGTATTCTAGGATGGGGCGGGAAGTCGTCTAGAAGGTAGCTGGGAAAGACCTACAACGTTTTAAATGCATGTATTCTTTAAGGCAACAATGAAACTTCGAGGAATGCCTCCTATAGAGGCAGATGCACACGCAGCCACAGACACACGCAGATGTTCCCAGTGGAATTGCTCGTAATAGCAAAAGACCGGGTGTAGACTCAATATCCTTCAATCAGGGATTGATTGAATAATTATAGGTTCCTGACATAAAAGAACACCAGGCAGCCACTCCTAAAGGATGCTGTGTCTCCACACGTGCATGCGAAGCCATCTCCAAGATCCCTGATGGGGTGAGAGGGTGGTGAGGATGATGCATTTCGGTTGTGTGGAGAGCGGCTAAAAGAAGGCTACAAGCCTTTGTTCTGGAAGAAATCCAGGGGAGGTCTGGTTAAGGGGGGGTGGGGGAGCCGCTCGTCTTGTTTTTTCTGCCTCGTGCACTCAATTTTCCATTTTACTGTTTGTCATTCTAGTGTATGCCCGCGAGCGCGAGGGGCGGGGAGCGGGAGGGGGGGCGGGTGTGGGTGCGGTGCCACGGAGGTCAGAGGATAACTTTCCTGGGATGGCTGGCTCTCTCCTTCCACTACGTGGGTCCAGGGGATCCGCTAACGCTGTCAAGGCTGGTGGCACTGTGTCCTTTCCCGCGGTGCTAGCAGCCAGTCTTCTTCAATTTGTCATTTTAAAAACCAGCTAAATGGATTGGAGAGGTTTCTTAGTCATTTAATGAACACTTGCTGTTTTTACAGAGAACATCGGTTCGGGTCCCAGGATCTAAAAGATGGCTCACACCCAACTTCAACTCCAGTTCTACGGGATCCAGGGTCCTCTCCTGCCTCCGATGGCAACACACACACTCGTGGTGCAGACAGACACGCAGGCAAAACACTCTTATACATAAGATGAAAAAAAAAAAACCTCAAATTTTTAAAACAAATTTTTTTTAATAAGCATCAATTAGGATTGCAGAGGTCTGTGGTACTTTTAGATTCCATACCCCAATCAAGCAATAAGCACGCGTGGAAAATCACATGATGGGGACTCTCCAGGGAGGAAATGTATTTAACAGAATAAAATTGACACTGTAGGGATCAAGAGCAGGACAGAACAACTGCCTGGAGCCGCATTCGTGCCCACTCTGGAGGCCAGCCTGCCCAGCACCGTGTGTTTCCTCGCGTTCGGCTCCCTGCGGAACCACCTGTGACCACGAGGTCTCCAGCAGACAGTGAAGCGAGTGGGTTCTGCGCACGGGCTTGAGTGCAGGCTTTGCTGGAGTCGCCCCGCCCTCCATCCAGCTCGGGTCAGGCTCTTTCCCGAGGCCACAGTGCGACCCAGCGGGCCGCGGGGAAACTGCGCCCGCCACCGGGGACACCCAGAGCCAGCCCCTGGAGAGCCAAATCAACGTTGCCAGACCTGATTATCTTTCTTGCTCTCTCCCTTCTGATGATGTGGGTGGAAACCAAAGTTCTGGAACGTTCTGGTGACTTAGGGGTTTCGATTTTACGTTTCCACACTTTGGAAAGCTTGTGAGCCCAAGGAAGGAACCGTGCCTCGCTCAAGGCAAAATTTATTTATAATTATGGAAGCAGACTCAGCCTAAAACTGCCTGCTTCTGTATTTCAAAATACAGACTAAGAGAAGCGTCCCCGGGTTGGGGAAACAGAAGTCAGGGGTCAACCTCAACACTCACTCTCAGATGTGACATCATTTGATTGTTGACTGAAGATCGAATGGCTCATGTTGGGTCTAATGCTCTGCCCTTGTCCAATGCGCGGGCCGGTGCTGCGCAATGGATTCCCCCACCTCGGCTTAGTTTCGCGCTCACTAAGAATCTATGACCTGATCACAGAGTGAGAACACGTTTGACTCGGGAAAACGCCCTCTGAAGTAAGACCCAGGTTTTAGGTGTTGGCGGCCAACTTGAAAATGTCAGTAGCGCAATAAATAATTACGTTAGGGGAGAAACGCCTGTGCCTACTGTAAAACCCGTTTGGTTACAGGTACCCGTTTGGTTACAGGTAACGTTTAAGCGTGTGAAATGAGGTGATCATTTGGAATACTACTGCTTTTCTTCGCTTCCTTTTGTGTAAGCCCATGCTGGTCTTGAACTTGCCGTATAACCCAGACTGTCCTGGAACTCACACCTTCTGAGTGTGCCACCATGCTGGGTTTTTTTTTTTTTTTTCCTCTTTCAACGTTTAAGGATTTATTTATTCAGATGTGTATGTGCCTGCATGAATTTGTGTCTACCATACACATTCTGGAGTCTGCAGAAGAAAGTATCAGATCCTCTGGAACTGAAGTTACAGACAGATGTGAACTCACAATTGTTCTGAGAACCAAACCCAGGTCTTCTGTGAGAGCAGCAAGTGCTCTTAACCACTAATCCATCCATCTCTCTGCCCACTCCCCTTTTTTCTGTTCTGGTTTTTCAAGACAGGTGTGTGTGTGTGTGTGTGTGTGTGTGTGTGTGTGTGTGTGTAGCCTTGGCTGTCCTGGAACTAACTCTGTAGACCAGGCTGGCCTTGTACTGAGAGATAAGTCTGCCTCTGCTCTTGTGTGCTGGAATTAAAGGTGTGTACCACAACCATATGGCTCCCTTATTTCTTTTAATTATGTGTGTGTGTATGTACAGCGTGTGCATTGAATGTTTGTGCCCTTGGAGGTTAGAAAGCATCTGATTATGCGCCCTGAACCACTGAGCCAGCTCTCTAGTCCCTCTGAGAAGCATTTCTTATGGCTTACCACGCTTGTTTCCATGGTTTTTTCTAATCTATGAATAATGCTATAATTTAATCCTAACCATAATTACATAAATTTAAAGTTTAAAAAATTTACTTTTTTAATTGCCCCATAGTTCAGATCTGACACGGTCACTAGTTGTATTGACCAGCTCCAGCTGTTCTGACTAATTCATTTACGGCAACTAGCCTTGCCTGAGCTTTACAGCTGAATTCTGCTTCGACCAGTGAGGGCCTGGCTCCAGGGAGCACAGTGGGTCTGGTCTCCGGCTAGTTTAAGTGAGAAACTTAGGACAGGGCACCCTAGAACGTCCAGGGTCGCTGACCTGGGCAGTGATTGTCCAGACACATACTCTAGACTGAACTTTCAGATACAATCTCAAGGCCTCAGCACAAGACTGGCCCAAGGATGAGATGGTCCCAGCCAAATCTGCCTCCTCCACAGGTCCCGTCTCAGGTGTGACAGCGCCACCTCTGTGGCAGCCAGGAGCCTCGTGTCATCTCTGCCGCTGTCAGCCAAAGCAAATACCTTTTTGTTCAGAGGCAGAGGATATGCACGTGTCTCTGAGTGTTAAAAATCTCATGTGTAGCCAATGGTCCAGAAGACAGTGTTTTAGCGTTCCATCGTCTATAAAATAAGACTCCTTCAAAGACTTAGGGTAGATGGTGATCTACTCTTGCTCACACTCCCAAGAACAATTACTAATCTTTGTGTTAGCTTTATCCCTTTCTTTTTAACTAGGTCTGTCGGGTAAGCTCTTGCAGCAACTAAAAGTAGCTTCCAACTAAAAAAGCGGTTCTTTTTTTTTTTTGGTTTTTCGAGACAGGGTTTCCCTGTAGTTTCTAAGAAGCGGTTCTTATATAGTGTTCAAACGTAAGCAATTGAGAAAACGCCCTGAAATATGAAATCTTTGAAGTCTTGAGTAAAAGGAGGTGCATCTTTTTAATATTTATTTATTTATTATGTATACAATATTCTGTCTGTGTGCCTGCCTGCAGGCCAGAAGAGGGCACCAGACCCCATTACAGATGGTTGTGAGCCACCATGTGGTTGCGGGAATTGAACTCAGGACCTTTGGAAGAGCAGGCAATGCTCTTAACCTCTGAGCCATCTCTCCAGCCCAAGGAGGCACATCTTTTAATTTTATTTTACTATTTCCTTTTTTTTTGAGACAGAGCATCACAGCGTAGCCCAGGCTGGCCTTCACCTCACCAAATAGCTCAGGTTGACCTCTAGCTTGAGATCTCCCCATCCCCACCGGCTGAGTGCTGCATCCAGACGGAGACTCTCTTCCTGAAGGGTAACCTACAATAGTGGTTCTCAACCTGTGGGTCGTGGCCCCAACAGGGTCAAACAACCCTTTCACGGGGTCACCTAAGATCATCGGAAAACACAGATGTCTGCTTTACAGTTCATAGCAGTAGCGAAGCAACACTTATGAAGTAGCAACGCAGATAATTTTCTGGGGGGGGGGGTCAGCACCACATGAGAAACTGTATTTCAGGGTCACAGCACTACGAAGGTTGAGACCCACTGAGCGAGAGTTTATCTCAGTGTTTGGACATCATGTGATTGCTCTGCGGGTAGTTTCTGTTGCTGGAGGAGTGTTGGGGCTGAGGAGATGACTCATAGAGGAAAGTGCTTGCCTTGCAAGTATGAGGGCCCGAATTCAATGCCCCAAACCCATCAAAACCAAGGAGACCCTGCAGTGCATGCTTCTAATCCCAGCACTGGGGAGGCAGACAAGCGGATAATTGGGGTTCCCTGGCAAGACAGTTTTGTGCATGTGTGTGTCTCATATGGCTGCCGTGTCAAGGAGCCACAAACTGGGTGGTTTATGGCCACATACATGTATTCCTCCATGTTCTAGATGCTCTGGGGAGAGCCCCCCGATACCCAGTTCCTGGTTGTGACCAGTATTCCTTGGCTTCCTCACGCTGGAGCCAGGCACTGTGATCTCCACTCCACTCCTCTCCTCATATTGTCTGTCTCTTCTGTCTTGGCTTCTCTGTTCTATAGACACTTGCCATGAGATACAGTCCCCACTCGGATAATCCAAGGTGATCTCATCTCAAATCCCTATGCACGGTTGCAGGGTCTGTTTCCAAATAAGGTCACATTGGAAGGGTCCAGAGTTGTGTTGCTATATACAACTGCTATGCTGAACCCATCTTTCAACCTAGGACAGCAAGTGGAGGAAATGCTGAGCTAGGTGAATTAAACTGGTTTCTTTGCTGCGGGATCTGAGACCTTTGACGTATAGGCTGTGTCTTACAGATCTCTAAGCATGAGCTGTCCTGTACAGTAATTCTCAAATCCATCCAGCTACAGATGCCCCCTTATGAGAGTGTCGTTCTGCAAAACACAAACATTTTCTGAAATAGCCTTGCTTATGCCTTGGTTTTAGACCCAGCCTCCAGAATTCCGAGGGACTAAATTTCTATCATTTTTAAACTAGCCACCCAGCTTGCAATGTATTGTTGTAGCAGCCATAGGCAACTAATATAATGTCTTCAAAGACAGTTACTTTAAAAAAAATGCTTGGGGGCTGTGTCTTGTAGAAGGCTCACCTGTGACTCCCAGCATAAGGGATCTGATGCCCTCTTATGGCATTAAAGGCACCTGCACTCATGTATACTTCCCCTCAACACATATACACATAATTCAAAACTGAAATATTGTGGATCTTTAGTGACCTCAATTAAACTCGCTGAGTCTCCTTGGTAGATGGTGAGAACTGAGTCCCACAGGTCATCCTCTGGTGTCCACTTGTGATTTATGGCACACACACACGTTAATCCACACCGCCAAATCACTCTTTCACAATTACGCACTTGCACAAAAAATAAATGTCACAAAAAATTTAAAAATAATCTCTGTGAGTTCGAGGCCAGCCTGGTCTACAAGAGCTAGTTCCAGGACAGGCTCTAAAAAAGCTGCAGAGAAACCCTGTCTTGAAAAACCAAAAAAAGAAAAAAGAAAAAAAAATTTAAAAATAATAAATTTAGTAGGTCATTTTAGAAAACATAAAAATAGGAGGGGACAAAAGAATGTTTAAAGACCAGTCAGGAAGTGTCAAAAAGTTACAGGGTCCAGCTATCCAAACCCGGAACAATGGAGAGAAGTATATTAGTTACAATGTAACAATGATAGCAAGGGGTTATAGCACTATAATTGTCTGTAAAACAGAACAGAACGTCTCCATGATAACACTCAGAGAAGTAAGTAAACTTTGCTTTGATAAAGCCTGACTGTGGGACTCAGGCTGACGTGAAACCCAGGCTGGCCTCTAACTCTTGGCCTTCCTTCCCCAGCTTTTCAAGTGCTGAGATTATAGGCATGTGCCACTGTAACCAGCAAAGAGCCAGTTGCAGATATCAGCTAGTGAATACAGGGGGATGAGCTAGAGAAATGGCTCAGTAGCTATGAGCATTTGCTGTTCCTGCAAGGTACCCAAGTTTGGATCACAGCATACACTGGTCAACCTCTTATAAAATTTCAGCTCCAGGGGATCCGACTCCCTTTTCTGGCTTCTCTGGTCTACACACAGCCGCACACATACATGCACACACAATTCAAATTTTAAGACTTTTATGAGAAAATTCTACAGAGCTTGTAAACCAGAATTATTGCTAACTGTGTTGGGCACAACCATACGACTGTGATTCTACAGAATGAGGTCATTCATTTTTCTTAAGAAATGCTCGCAGCCTGGTGGTGGTTGCACACACCTTTAATCCTAGAATTTGGGAGGCAGAGGCAGGTGAGTCTCTGAGTTCAAGGCCAGTCAGTCAGGTCTACATAGGGAGTTCCAGGACAGCTGGGGCTACACAGAGAAACCCTCAATAAAGAGCCACAATAGCTACAGTTTCCAATATTAACACTGGTAAGCTGGGCAAAAAAAAAAAAAAAAAACAAAACAAAAAACTCTACTGTAATTTGGATCTTAAATGCTCCCCCCAAATCTAAGCACTGCTGGAGGGTAAAGGAGCCTTTAGGAGATGGGCCTTCACAGGAAGTCTTCAGAACGCTGTTGGTGTGGAGGGAAAGTGGGACCCTCGTCCTTCCTCTTCCTTTGCTTTCTGTGTCCCAAGTACTGGGTAACTAAGAGCTTTGGCTCCACCACAGTCTCCCACCACAACATGCTGTCCCTACCGCAGGCCCAGAAGCAACAGGACCGATCAACCATGACTGAAAACCTCCCACACTGTGAGCCCAGGGATTTGTGGCAGTTATGAAAAGCTCCCTAACACAGAGCTCGATTATTTCATCCATTCAGCTTCCGGCAAGCCTCTGACTTTCAGCTACAACATTAATAGGTGAAGACTTGACCCTGGCTCAACACTCCTCCACACATGCTCCTGGATGGCAAGCATCCACCTGCTTTTCAGGTCAGCTTTCTCTCCCACGCGTCTTCCACCGTGGCCCTTTTGAAACCCTTGAAATTGCTCCTATACCAGTTCTCATCTTCACTACCCAAAGTGGACAGGACCACGCTCCTCCCTGTGGCCACCGCTGGGAGCATTTTCTTCTGGGACGGGACGCCCACATAGTTGTCATCGTGCCATGAACGTGCGCAGCCAGAGAGCTCTGATGTAGTTCCTTGGTAACCTAAAGATGGGTCAGTCTCCCACTCTCTAGAGGAGAAGATGATTCACCATGACTGGCGGCTTGATGTACCAAAAGATGATGGTGACCCGCATCCTCGGCTAGTATTCCCAGTGGGTTAGGCTGTGGCTTTGGAATTCCCATAGCTGATGACAGGCAAGGTGTGCTGGGAAAATCAAGCAGAGCTGTGTATGCCTGCGATCCCAATACAGCAAGACACTAGGAAACCCATTTTGGAAAAATTAAGACTAGGAAATTGGGGTTCCTTTTAGGGAGTCATTCCACCACCTTGGGCTTTCGTTTTCCTCATTTGTTAAAGGAAACGATGGGAGGTTTTTATTTGTTTGAAGTTTGCTTTATGCTGTAATCATTTTCATTTGAGCCCCTGTTGCCCTGGCCATGTCAAAGTAGCCCAAAGTAGGAGTAAGCCCTTCCCAGTCCCCGGAGTCTCAGACGCCTGAACGGTGAGGTAGATTCCTCAGCTCTTCCTCCCACAGCAAAACAGCAGCCCACCATCACATCTGGCCCAGGCTCACCTTCTTCCTGGGAGAAAAAAAAAATGTGTTTGTTGGTAATTTGGAAGCAAAATTAACTCCATGTGTCCTTGGCAGGCTGCGCAAAGACGGCATCAAAGCAGGATGCTGTGTGGAATTTGCTAACCCACTTCCTGCATCCTCTCGAGCAGCTCCGTTGACTGCAAGGACCCCTTGGGAGATTCTGGCAGGGCAAAAAGAAAGGGGCAGACGTGGTGGAGGAAATCAACAGATCTATCCAGGGTGTGGCCAGGATGGAAAAGAAGATAAAAGGGTATAAGAGGTGCCGAGCGATGGAGAAGAAAGAACAAGCTGAGAGATAATGGTCCCAGGGCCGGGGTGGAGCCCAGGGAAGGAGTGTGTGCCTAGAACATAGCACACCGGAGACGGATGCATTTCTGAGGTTCAGCCCCCTTAGCTGTCAACATCTTCTGTCCTGTTCACTTCTATAATACATAACAGTGCAAAAATATTTAAATTGCATCCTTTCCTGGTCAGGCAGCGAAGCAAAGCAGAGTTATAAAAACTGTGAGGTGGGACTCGGGCCAAAGCAACCCCACCCACCTCACCTACCTTTTCACAACCCGTGCAAGCACATCAAACAAGGGGAAGGGTAAAGCTACAAAATGCCCACTTAAAGGAAAGAACCCGTCACCCAGACAATTTCAACCTTCAGAACGGAGACCTAAGGTGAGCCCTAAGGGCCCTGTTTGCACATTTAGAAGTAAACCTGGTTGAGACTCATGGCTTATCCCATGCATTTATTGCAGTTAGTATGTTCGCAGAAAGGGCGGGTGCTGTGGTACATCCTTTATTCTCCACCACTGACTCTCCAGATCTTAGTGTTGTGGGGTCCTCACCAGACAAAACTGCTCGGACGTGGGTTTAAGCCGACAGGAAGTCTCCATTAGCTGTCCAGTGACTACGCAGGACATTCAGGATCCCAGTGGAGCCCTGAACCTTTTTCAGGATGAGCTTTTTCACCAAAGCCATGCCCTGGGTTGACGTACTTCAGCTAACAAGAACAGTTAGCCAGAAGCAGAACTACAGACGCCAAAAAGCAAAGTTAGTACATTTACAGTCTTTACCAGAACTACGGGCATGGATGGATTAGGGCTTTGTTTTAGTTTGGGGAGGTGGTGCTGTCTACGTGCTGGGTTTTACATCCTGAATGTACTTCCACCATGGAGTCAGATGTGCTAAAGTCTGGGGGCCTACTGTTACATTAGCTTATAGTACACATACAGTAGGTATTTAGTAAAGGAAGATAGCTGATTTTTAAAAAGACACAGTATGGCTATTCATTCATTCATTCATTCACTTGCATCTTTCTTTAAAGGTCTCAGCATATATGATAAGTCTTGCTATGTAACCCTGGTTGGTCTGCTACTGACTCCGTAGCCCAGGCTGGCCTCAAATTCAAGTCTTCGCTTCCCAAGTGCTGGGATTTCAGAAATATACTACCATGCCCAGCTCCAGGGTATCTTATAAACTCTCTCTCTCTCTCTCTCTCTACATATATATATATGTGTGTGTGTGTGTGTGTATGTGTGTGTACATATGTATATGTGTATATACACATATATGTATATATACATATATGTGTGTGTATATATACATATATATACATATATATGTATGTATGTATGTGTACACTTTTATATATTAAACCCCCTACGTCTGGCATGTGGGAAAGCTTTTGATTTGAATATATCTATTTTGCTTGTTGCAAACACACTACCTTCCCTTTATATTCAATAACTAGAGTTCTATTTATTTGATTTTCTTAGTAAGCTAGGCCTAAGATAATGTCATCTGAAAATAATAAAATCTTGTCTTCCCCTTCCCAGTGTTCCAAGCATGTTCTTTTCATCCTTAACGGTGCTGAGACGACATCAAATGATATGCTGTGGTGGGCGTTCCACCTCTTCACGGTCCTGAAGACAAGGCCTCTAGTGCTTCCTCATCCTGAGTCTCCAAACCAGAGCCCAGCAGGCCCTCGTGGGCTCATTTTCCTTCAGTTTGCTCTTATTACAGACCACTTAAAATAATCTTAATATAATAATGAGAGTCTTAATAGCACTGGGGTGGTTAACTCTCAATGGAGTTTCCTATCCGTCCCTAAACCACAATGTGGGATTGCTCCGCCGCTGCTGCTGAGTGTGCGTGTGCACACATACACACACACACACACACACACACACACACACACACTGGGTGGGGGACAGGCAGTGCCTTCAGCCGTGAAAGCAAAAGCACCCTGGGCACATTCTCACAGGCAAGTCTTTTCAGTGCTGGACAGGTAAATGCTTACTAACTGTGTTTGTCCTAACCTGCATAAGAAGTGGACAGGGTGTGGGAACGACAGGAATTAATGAGTTATTGACGGCTACCCGTGCGCTAGAGACTGGGCAACTGGGATCCTTCTCCTTAGACCACTCATTCAGCGCCACCTGAGCAAAATTTCCTCCGCTTAAAGCAGGCTGTCTGCCTTCCCACAGCCTGCGGCCAACCCTCCTCCCTTAGCTTCAAACATTCCACACTTTCAGAACCAAGCTCTCCCACTGGCTGCCTCCACACTAAAGACACAAACACGAAGGACACCATCAAACATCGTGACACCGGGCTCTTATGTACCGCTGAGCAACAGAGGTCTGCCCTGACAGTCACATTCTCCTTAACTCTTCCCCAACCCCGGCTAAGCTTGGATGCTGTGAGAGAAGCCAGAGAAGAGGAAACAACGGCTCTCAACTCCAGTGTCCAGAGGAGCTGGGACAGCAAGTGGCACTTGGCAGCAGCTCACCTGCCTCCTTTCCTGTGCACAGCCAGCATCGCTGGCACTTTCTAAAGTTGAGGACAGTCAAATATTATCCCATTTCACCCTAATTAAACCAAACCAAAACACTCAACAAGCTGAAAGGGGTGGCACACGAAGAATAAACACCCAGTGCACAGGCCAGCGCCAGCGTCCTGGCAAACTTTGCTGTGCAGGCTGGAATCAGTCCGGGGTAGGGGGGTGGGCAGAGGGGTTTCCAAAGATTAGGGAGGAAGAGACCATTGCTTGGGCGGGATGTGCGAGTGTAACGAGCACAGATCAGAGGCAGAGCAACAGATTAAAGGGACAGAGATGCTGGGAAGGAACAGATGGACCGGTCCAGGGTCAGGGAGGAAATGAAAGGCAAAATGAAGGCCGTATCTTTGAGCATCACTGGGAGATGAGGCTTGAACTTTTGTGTAAGAGATATCAGAGGATAGAGCAGATTCCAAGGGGAAAGAGGCCATGTGACTATACTCTAAAGAGCACAAGAAAAAAAATGAAATGAATAGGAAAAAGAAGAAAAGATGAGATTGCAGAAAAGAGAAACCAGCCAGCATAGGGAGTGTCAGATATTCGTTTGAACGATGCACAGCTGGTGAATGGACCAATCAGTAAGGGATGTGCCAGGCTCTAGACACAGGTGTAGGTAAACTTGGGAGAATTGGGTCCAAGAAAACAGAGATACTCTCTACTCTACAGCTATGGCCTGTGTCTTCCTTAGGAATTCTCTTGCTGCGATGAAGCACCATGACCAAAAGCAATTTGGGGAGCACTGTTCATCATCAAAGGAAATCAGGGAAGGAACTCAAACAGGGCAGGAGCCTGGAGGCAGGAGCTGATGCAGAGGCCATGGAGGAGTGCTGCCTACTGGCTCGTTCCTCATGGCTTGCTCAGTCTGCTTTCTTATAGAACCCTGGACCACCAGCTCAGGCTCACCTTAATCCCAGCACTCCGAAGGCAGAGAGGTGGAGCTCTGTGAGTTCAAGGTCCTCCTGGTCTACAGAGTGAGTTCCAGGATAGCCAGGGCTACAAGAAGAAACTGTCTTGGAAAAAGAAAAAAAAATCATACATGTAAGTATACGTTGAATAACTGTGCTCAATATCCATTCATTCACTCATTATAGCTATATTTACTAAACCTCATCTGTGTCTCAGACTCTCCATGTTCGTTCAGCTTGACTTTGGTGTGAAAGCATGGTCAGGCAATGGAAGCTGTTGGATGTTTCGTATGTTAATTCAACACTCCTACCCTTTGAACAATGCGTTTTGCTTTGTTTTATCTTGTTTTGACATGGGGTCTCCTGTATCCCAAACTGGTCCCCAATTCCCTGTGTAGCTGAAGATGACCTTGAACTCCTGACCCTCTTGCCTCCATGCCCGGAGTGCTGGGATTACAGGCCTATAGCGCTGTGCTTGCTTTGGATAACCGTTCTCACCCCACTCCACGGCAGTGACTTTTGAACTCAGAAGGTCCCCACGATGCTCTCAGAATTCAGGGAACGACGCTGCGGTGTAACTAATTTCATTCTCTCCCATTTTGCCAAGCCTTCTCCCAATTAAGCTAGTATTTCCAGGCCATGAAAAGCAATTTGAAGGGACGGCTACGACCTCAGCATACTAGCGAGCCCAGGCTCCAGGAGCCTAGTCTAAAAGTTCCTTGAAGCAACTTTCAATATGCAAATTTATGCTTTAAAATTAAGCTTCATTAGAATGCACTTACCGGTTTAAGTGGAGGCTGATTTCGCAACCACATTTGGAATTTAGATTCTTACGACTTTCAAACAAATGCTATGTAAACATGAAAATTAAGTAATCAGATGATCCTTTGCCCTCCTTCTACCACACTCTTCCCTTGAAACAATCAACAGACTTCAAAATACAAACCCTAAAGTCACCCCATGAGGAAAAAGAGCCCCTCAGGATTTTTTATAGAAAGCTATGTTGGACCTCTAGAGGTTCAAGATCCACGCAAATCTCAGAGGCCCTCGAACCTGCTCTGCTGAGCTCTGGCAGGACCGCAAAGAACCTTGGCAGTCTTCCGCCTCTACCCTCATCCCAGGAGCTTGTCCTGTATCCCCCAGGGCCGCCTCTCTTTCTACTCCCCCAGGCCTAGTTTCAAATGGGCCTACGGTCTTCTCAACACCCACTTCTACGGCTAGAAGTCCATGACAGAGAGACAGGAAGAGAACAGGAGCCCTGCTAGAAATTTCTACTGTACGAGCCTAGGCCAGGAAAGGTCCCCGCAAATGACAGAAAGCTCTGGTGATCAGAATGTACCTGGATGGGTGGGAGCCACAGAATTGCCTCAGGGAAAGCTCTGCCGGGAACCCTGTATTTTTGAACTGCCCGCATTCCCGTGTGTAGAATGAATGATGGGAAATTTAGCGCATGTCAATCACCTTCAGTAAATTCGCTCTTTCAGTGAGCTTGATAAATTTATCTTTCTATTCTGGTGTAACGCGCTCCAATTTTAGAAATTGGTCTAGTGGTATCCAAGGGCAGAATTCCGAAGCAGTAACACTTACTCTCACCCAGTAACATAGGCACTTACCTGAGCAAACTGGGTGTGTGGGTGGAGTTACGTGATAAAGCCTTTGCTGGACAGAGCGAGCACACAGAGCGAGCGCCTGTTTTCAGCAAGAAAGAATTTCATGTAGAGGAAGGCATAAAACCAAAGAACTTGTAAACTGCCCAGAGTCTTGCCTGTAGCAAGCTTTCTCATCGGGACTGCCGGCCCAAAAATAATGACATGGAAACGTATTATTAATGATGAAATTATTAAATTAGCTTAGGCTTGTTTCCAACTAGCTCTTACAACTGAATTAACCCCAATTTTAAAATCTAGGTTCTGCCGTGTGGCTCAGTTACCTCTCCTCAGTACAGCATGTCTGACTTGAGTCGGCTGTCCTAATCTGAGAGCTAGATTCCTCCTCCTCTTCCTCTCTCTTTTCCCGGAAATCCCGCCCATCCTCTCCTACCTAGCTATTGGCCATTTAGCTCTTTATTACACCAATCACAGCAATACATCCTCAGACAGTGTACAAATAGCCACAACAGTTGCCCTCTATCCCCCTCAATGATTCAGAGTTAGGGCTTTTGGGTCAAGGTCCTAAATTTAAGATTATATGACCTCGGAAGGATCATGACTTTTCTGGCTTTATCTTTATTATTTTGTTGTTGTTGTTGTTGTTTTATTTGTTTTTTTATCCTGTTTATTTATTTTTTATCCCAGCCACAGTTTCCCCCTTCCTCCTCTCCTCCCAGTTCCTCCCCCATCACTTTTCCACCCCCACCCCCACTCCTTCTCCTCCTCTTCTATTTCTCTTCAGACAAGGGCAGGCCTCCCATGGGTATCAACCAGCTGTGGCATATCAAGTTGCAGTGAGATTCGGCCGGCACCACCTCTCCTATTAAGGCTGGATGAGGCAACCTGGTAGGAGGAATGGGTCCCCAAAGCAGGCAACAGAGTCAGAGACACCCCAGCTCCCTCTGTTAGGAGTCCCACAAGAAGAGCAAGCCACACAGCTATAACATGGGTGCAGAGGGCCTAAGTCAGTCCCATGCAGGCTCTCTGGCTGGAGGTTTAGTTTCTGGGAGCCCCCATGAGCCCAGGTTAGTTGTTTCTGTGGGTTTTGTTGTCGTATCCATGGCCCCTCTGGCTCCTCCCCCTCTTCCACAGGATTCCCCGAAATCCTGTTTGGCTGCGGGTCTCTGCATCTGTTTCCACCAGTTGCTGGGTGAAGCATCTCTGATTGGCAATTAGGCTAAACACGGACCTATGAGTACAGCAGATTATCATTAGGAGTCATTTCATTGGATTTTCTCCCCAGTCATATTTGGTTTCTCTCCTAGGTTTCTAGGCTGTCCCGCCTATGGATCCTGGCCTTCCAGGCAGCGACAGGGGTGGGGTCCCTCTCATGGCATGGGTCTCAAGCTGGACCCGTCATTGGTTGGCAACTCCCACAATTTCGGTGCCACCTTCACCCCACTATATCTTGTAGGCAGGGAAATTTGTAAGTCAGAGGTTACGTGGCTGAGTTGGATCCCAATCCTTCCCCTGGAAGTCTGGGTACAGGAGACTGCTTCGGGCTCCCTATGCTTGGAGTCTCAGCCTGGGGTCATGCGCATAGATTTCTGGGAGTTTCCACTGCACTAGGTTTCTTTCTCCTGATTCCAGTTTTCTCTCCCAGTACTCTCTCCCTCCATCCTCCCCCTACCTGATCCCTCCTGTGGTCATTGCTGCCCCCCACCCCCCACCCCCTACCCCTATCCACCAGGGATGTCGTTCTAGTTCCCCTGGCTTGATTCTCTTAATTAGCTCACTGGATGAGTGATTTCGCTAACACTTCCTCCTGTAAATGTCCAAGCTACCCGTCTTCTCAACCTACCCGTCTTAGATCCACCTGTGGGGACAGGCTCCATGCAAATTTCTCCTTCTTCTATCTCCTCAGAGTGTGATTATACATGAGTTTAAGTTTTGTTTTTTTTTTTTTTTACTCATTAGTATGGGAGAGACTTGTATAGACCTTAGTGTGTACGCGGAGATCAGAGGCCAACTCCGCGGAGTCGGTTCTCTCCTTCCATCTTTAAGTGAATTCCTGGGATCAAACTCGGGTCAGACTTGCAAGGCAAGTGCCTCTTACCCGCCAAGCCATCTCGCTCCCCCCACTATTTAAATGTTTTAATAACAGTCTTAGAGATCCTAATGCAGAGCCAACCTGTGGCAAATAGCAATCGAGAGCTTTTATCCGTTACAATTAAAGAGCTCCCTAGACCTGTTAACACATTTGTGTCTTTCAAAAGAAGCTGCCTCTAACAGCCTGGGCTTTTTCCCCCCTTGAAACAGATCCCGCTGCACATCCATGTTCTAGCTGGTGACTTTCAAATGTTTCTGCTGATAACTGCAACAAAACACACTTAATTAGCAACTAAGAACAAGCATATGTTTATATGTCTGTACATACTTTTTTGTTTATAAAATAAGGTCTTCAACCCAGCAACACCACTTTTGGGTATATATCCAAAGGATGCTCAACCATGCCACAAGGACACGTGCTCAACTATGTTCATAGAAGCATTGTTTGTTATAGCCAGAACCTGGAAACAACCTAAATGCCCCTCGACCGAAGAATGGATAAGGAAAATGTGGTACATTTACAAAATAGAGTACTACACAGCAGAAAAAAAAAATAACATCTTGAAATTTGCCGGCAAATGGATGGAGCTAGAAAACATCATTTTGAGTGAGCTAACCCAGACCTAGAAAGACAATTATCACATGTACTCACTCATAAGTGGTTTTTAAACACAAAACAAAGAAAACCAGCCTACAAACCACAATCCCAGAGAACCTAGACAACAATGAGGACCCTAAGAGAGATATACATGGATCTAATCTACATGGGAAATAGAAAAAGACAAGATCTCCTGAGTAAATTGGGAGCATGGGGACCTTGGGAGAGGGTTGAAGGGAAGGGGAGAGACAGGGAGGGGAGCAGAGAAAAATGTACAGCTCAATAAAAATCAATTAAAAACAGTAAAGTATATATTTTTATACTATTCTAGTAATCATAAATTTGATAATTATTAGTCCTGACAGTATGTTTCTTTGGGAAAAATGAAATTAAACTATATGCATGATTCAAAAAAATCAGGTCTTCCTTGTGCACATTCCTATTTCATTCCTCTAAACTTTTTAATTATTTTTTTTAAAAGAAAACTCTTTACTTAGTTTGGACTGAGCAGTGGTGGCCCACGACCTTAATCCCAGCATTTAGGGGCAGGGGCAGGGGCAGGTGGATCTGTGTGAGTTCAAGACCAGCTTGATGTACATAGTGAGTTCCAGGACAGTCAGAGCTACACAGAGAAACCCTGTCTCAAAAAGCAAATAACAAAAAAAGTTCACTTCTTTTATTTTATGCGTATGAGTGTTTTGCCTGCATCTATATCTGTGTGTCACTTGAGTACCTGGCACCCTCAGAGGCCAGAAGAGAGTTCTCTGGAACTGGGGTTACAGATGGTTGTGAGTCACCATGTGGGTGCAGGGCATTAAACCCTGATTAAATTCTGCAAGAGCATCCAGTACTCTCAACCACTGAGCCATCCCTCCAATCTCTTCATTCCTTTTTGTTTTTATGGTGAGCACATCCTTTGGTTTAATTTTACAACCCAATAATTATTTTATATAAATGAGATAATAAATTGTAATCAATAAAAATAAACATTAAGATGACCCAGATGTTAGATTAGCAGACAAGAATTTTAAAGCAAATACTGTAACTCTGTCCAAAGATGTTTGCATATTATTATGGCCATAATAAATAAACTGGAAAATCTAAACAAAGACACATGGTTACACATTCATACCTGTAACCCCAGAACTTGGGACTTAAGAGAAGGAAAATCAGGAGTTCAAGGCCAGGCTTGACTACAGAGTGAGTTAGAGGTTAGCCCTAGTTACATAAGAACCTGTTGTTTAAAAAAAAAAAAAATCCTTCAACGGTTAAAATTCAAGCGATCTAAGTTGAATATGAGCAAAAAAACATAAAGAGATATTTCACGAAAATCAAATAACATAATAAGCAGAGAGGTAAAAAGACCCAAGCAGAGAGATCCATACATGAGAAGACTCAGTCAGGACAGCACGACTCCTGTGGAAAACACATTTAAGGCCACAGCGGCTTTCACCTCCTATCCATCAGCATGGCTAAAAGAAAAATCAGTGAGACCACTGCATTCAGAGAAGCCAAATAGGGAATACCCTGCCAGTGAGGATACAAAATAGTGCAGAACACCAGGAAAGAGCCCGGAAATGCACCTGAAGTCCTGGAGCCTAGAAGTCTCGCACCCAGGTAAGGGCAGGGCTGGTTTCTTCCTGGGCCTTCTGGTTGACAGAGAACTGTCACCTCCCTGTGGTCTCTGAGTGTCACAATCCTAACTGCTGGTTTCTAAAGACAGTCACGTTCTGAGAAAATAGTGGTTAGGATTTTGACGTATCAAATTTAGAGGAGGGACACAATCAAAGTCATCAACAGGATTTAATTTAAAAATGAAATACAAGTATCCAGGTACAATGGTGTGCATTTTTTTTATTAACAACATAATTTTAATGGATCTTTGTGTATTTCATATCATGCACCCAGTCCCACTCATTTTCCAGTCCTTCCATGTGGCCTCCCCCACAAAAGTAAATAAACAATAATAAAAATAAGATAAAAATAAATAAAACTTAGAAAAGAAAAGTAAGGGGGGAAATGACCCTTCCGGGCCTCCATCTTTCCCGATCTCCTTTACATACTCGTGGTAGTGGCATTGGAAGCTGTAGTGTGTCACACAGCGACACTTTTGCCCAGACTGCTTTACTTGTGAATAGGCATGGCCTTGAGTCATTAGGCTAGTTCACATATTCTGACTTCTGCTACAACATCAATACTGGACCCTCATGGAGACTCTCAGATATCCTGCAGTTGCCCGAGTCACGAAGATCCCGCTGCTATGTACCCACAGGCCCCGCCCCTTCACATTCTCCAGTAGCTCCTGGATGGGGAAGATGTGGGAGTGGGCCAACTCAAAGCCCTGCAGCTGGGCCTGGATGGTAGTTGAGTTGGTCAGCTTGCCAGCTTTCCCGCACCCAGGACACCAGAGCCAGGTATCGAGGAGCAGAGCCAGCTCTCCGGCTCCACCACGCCCATTCCTCTGGGGCCATCTCTCCAGTGTAGGATTGGCACTCCTGCACCCATGCAGTCTGGACCAACTCCTCCAAGCCCACATCACCACCGACAACTCCTTGTGGTGGCTGGTGGCAAGGAGGCGGGGGCAGAGTCTTCTCAGGCCGCAGTATAGACCCGGCACATCCTCACAACCTTTAGTGGTACTACCCACCACTGACAGCAACATAGATCCCAGCTGCAGCTACACGGCCCGGGGCTGCAGCAGGGGCTCCAGACATCACCACAGACGCGGGTGACTGGGCAGGGCTCTCACTTCAAGCTGTTCCTAACTGGAATCACTTCTCCCGCTCCACCTCTCTTCATAGCACACCAGCCACTAGGTTTCTCTCTCTCCCCCAACTCTCCACCACATACTTGCTGGCTTCCACTGCCTCCGACCCAGCAGAGGCAGAGGCAAGCAGATCTTTGTGAGTTCAAGGTCAACCTGATCTACACAATGAGTTCCAGGACAACCAGAGTTATATAGTGAGGCCCTGTCTCAAAAAACATAAAAGAGGGGCTGGAGAGATGGCTCAGTGGTTAGAGCATTGCCTGCTCTTCCAAAGGTCCTGAGTTCAATTCCCAGCAACCACATGGTGGCTCACAACCATCTGTAATGGGGTCTGGTGCCCTCTTCTGGCCTGCAGGTGCAGACAGAACACTGTATACATAATAAATAAATAAATAATAAATAAATAAAAACATAAAATAAAATATGAATGACCGGGCATAGTATTGCACATCTTTAATCTCCAGCAAGAGAGCTCTGTGAGATCAAAGCCATTTTGGCCGACATATTGTGGTCTAGGCCAGCTTCTGCTGCATAGTGAAAACCTGTCTCAAAAAAAAAAAAAAAAAAAGAAAAAGAAAGAAAGAAAGGAAGGAAGGAAGGAAGGAAGGAAAAGAGAAGTGAAAACTCGCGTTAATACAGGAATATATGCACATTCCTGGCCTCTTGGAGCACACTTGTAATCCCAGCACTTGAGGCAGTCGACAGAGAATGGTGCTGAGCCCAAGGCCGTCCTGGGCTACATGGCAAGCCCCTGTGTCTTAAATGATTTTTTTATATTTTTTATTCAAGTTTATACCAGCTTTATTCATAATAACCCATATCTGGAAATAATCCTATAATAGAATAACCCTATAATAGATAACTGGTCAAAAACATGGCTCTTCCCTTCAGGGTTCAGGGACCTCTATGCAACAGGAGGCAGAAAGATTGCCAGGGCCAGCAGGGAATGAAGGCCTTCGAGGCACAGCGGAACTGGCCCAGGGTGAACCACGGAGACTGTGGCAGCATGCCCAGGGCCTGCACAGGCCTAAGCCAGATGGGGACCCAGTGCTGAGAGGGGAAATAGACACAGTCTCCATCCCCAGCCTAGAAGCTATGTCAGTTGATCACCACTTGCAAAGGAGTAATTAGTTTTCTTCAACAGTCTCTCGCTGGGCAGATAAGCCATACTTAGAGGCAGGCTCCCAGCCCAGGAGTAGATGGATGGGCAGTGCAAAACAAACGCCAGATATTTTTGGACATTTTTTTCTGTCTCATCATGCTTTGTCTGGGTTGTCTTTGTTTTGTTTTTGATTTTGTTTTTCTTAGTTTTCCGTGTGTGCAGATATGTGTGTCTCAGCACCTATAGATGCTTCTTGTGCTTTTTCTTTGGCTCCTATTTCCCATTTTTTTTTTTTTTTTTTTTTTTGGTTTTTCGAGACAGGGTTTCTCTGCAGCTTTTTTAGAGCCTGTCCTGGAACTAGCTCTTGTAGACCAGGCTGGCCTCGAACTCACAGAGATCCGCCTGCCTCTGCCTCCCGAGTGCTGGGATTAAAGGCGTGCGCCACCACCGCCCGGCTTCCCATTTGTTTTTATTTTATTTTTAGATACCTATTTATTTTCTAATGAGAAAGAAAAAGAGGATATGGATTCAGGTAGGTGGGGAGCTGGGGAGGATCTGGGATGCATTGAGGGAGGGATAACTGTAATCAGACTATATTATATGAAAAAGATATCTTTTTTCAAAAAAGAAGCATAAAACAAAACACACATACCATAGAATTTACTGAGCAATAAAAACTATCAACTATTCATACACACAACAACTTGGCTGAACTTCCAGAGACTTAAGCTAAGTATAAAAAGGATATCCCCTAGCTGGGTATGGTGGACACACCTTTAATCCCAGCAATCCCAGCGCTTGAGAGAGAGAGGCAATCAGTCTCTAGATTTGAGGCCAGTCTGGTCTACAAAGCGAGTTCCAGGACAGCCAGGGCTGTTACACAGAGAAACCCTGTCTCGAGAAACAATAAAAACAAACAACAAACAAACAATAAAAAGGAAATCCCCAAAGGTTTCACATCTTGCAATTGTATTTCTATACCTTTATAAAAGGGATAAATTATATCAGTAGAGAAGAGATGAATGGCTGCCAGGGATTAAGGAGAAAGTGAAGGCGGAGTTCATGGAGTCGGCCTTGGAGAGACAGACATACTGCACAGAAATGATCTATGTTGTTCTCAGTATCTTGATCATTGATGCTGTTATTTCACATGTAGCCTCTTATACCTTGTAGCCCACAAAGGGCACAAAATTTCACCCATTACTATCTCAGATAGCTGACTAGAAGCCTACCGTTATGTCAAAATAAAAGGTTCAGCTAAAAATTTCCCCCTTCGGGAGCTGGAGAGAGGGCTCAGCAGTTCCTAGTATCCCAAAGGCAGCTCACAACTGTCTGTACCTCCAGTTCCAGGGACTGCGACCCACTCCTTTGTCCCCTTTGGGTACTGCACACACGTGATACACACATATACATGCAGGCAAAACACCCATACACATGAAATAAAAATAAATAAATTCTTAAAAAGTTTTTCTCCTTTTAAGAGCTAGTTAAGAACAGGCCTAAGCTAAGGCCAAGCTTTCATACTTAATAATTAAGTCTCCGTTTTGATTTAGAAATTGGTGGTCCAGAGATAGGCTGACTACAGACACCTTCTCTCATTGCCTGCCCAGTTAACTCGCATATGGGCTCTTAGTCTCTTTTTTTTTAATATGTATTTATTTATTATGTATACAATATTCTGTCTATGTAGATGCCTACAGGCCAGAAGAGGGTACTAGACCTCATTACAGATGGTTGTGAGCCACCATGTGGTTGCTGGGAATTGAACTCAAATGCTGTTTTCCCTGTGATCCCTCACTCAGTGAGGTTATCGTATACAAGATGAGCGCCATTCAAATCAACAGAATCTAGGCAGGTTGGAATCCAGGCCATGTTATCTCCATCTTGCTATCCCAAAACTTTAGTAAAAACACAAAACAACAATGACAACAACAACAAAAAAAAAAACCCTCGTTTAAGTGTATCAGAAGTCCCTGCAGCCTCTCTCTGGATTATAACTAAGACCACAAGAGTACAGACCGTGTCCTCGTGGAACGATGTGTCCAACGGAAGCCTCAGTTGAAGTCGGGGAGCAACGTAAAGCTGTCGAGGTGCAAGAATTGGGACAACAAAATGCTCTAGTACACACCTGCAAGTCCCCGTTTCCCAGCGGGGAGGAGGCAGGAAGGTCAGGAGCTCAAAGCCACCCTTGGCTACACATAGAGTTCAAGGTCAGCCTCATTACAGGAGACTCTGTCTAAAAAGTAAAACATCAGAATTGTCAGGCTAAGCTGCCACTTCCCTCATAGTCTCTATCCGGGCAGAGTCTGAGGATTTGGTTCATGATGAGGCAAGGAAGGTTTACTTCATTTTATTTAAACAACAACAGCACAGAATAGAGCTGGATTTTGTGGCGCACGCCTTTAATCCCAGCGCTTGGGAGGCAGAGGCAGGTGGATCTCTGTGAGTTCGAGGCCAGCCTGGTCTGCAGAGTGAGTTCCAGCACAGCTGTTACCACACAGAGAAACCCTGTCTCAAGAAACAAACAAGCAAAAACCCTAGACGGAGCCATGCAGATGGCTCAGCACTTGCTGACAAGCCTGGTGACTTGTGTTCCATCGCTGAGACCCACAAGGTGGAGGGGGAGAAGTGGCTCATGCAAGCTCTGTGCTCCACACATGTGCCATGGCATGTGCACAGCCCACACACAGATGTGTACACATGTATGTGCAAGACACACATACACACTAAGTAAACTAATTTTAGACTTTTTTTTAAAAGCACAGAGACCTATGCAAATATATACGGTTTTGAGGAAGGCCATAAATGACCACCAGAGGCAATCACAATCTAGTACAAGACTTGACGTGGCTCCTGAGAATTTCCACTTTTCTGAAGCACCATGACAAACTGTGCTGAGTTCCAAATGGAAACAAGCACATCTGTTCTAACCGTATACAGGTGACCACACAGGCCGGAGGCACACAGAGGGCTGGAAAAGCAAACAAGACTTGAAATGTCCCAAGATCCCCTCAGAACCCTGAGGTTTGTGCATTATCTGCCCCCTCCCCACCCACACACACACTTTGCTTTGTTCTTTGAGACAGGGTCTCCTAGGGGCCCAGGATTACCTTGAACTCCTAAAATTCTGGTCTCGGTCTCCTAAGTGCTGGGGTCACAGACATGTGCCAACAAGCCCAGCTATTCTCCTTTTTAGGGGCGAGTTTCTTAGGTTTTGTGACACAGAACATGGGACTCGGGACCTCGCTCCTGCCAGGCATGTGCTCTATTACTGAGTTATGTCGCCAGTCCTCCTATTTGTTTTTATCCTTTTTATTTTTATTTACCTATTGTCTTAATGACATTTTAAAAAATTATGTGTATATGTGTGTGGGAGCTCTCGTGTGGAGGTCAAAGGTCAACTTGTGGAATTGGTTCTGTCCTTCCACCATGTGGATTCTGGGGTATCCAACTCAGTTTGTTTGTTTGTTTGTTTGTTTGTGAGAGTTTTGTTGTTGTTTGGTTTGGTTTTTGTTTTTTTTTCATTTGTTTCGGATTTTTATTTTTTATTTTTTTGTGGGTTTTTGTGCTTTTTTTTGTTTTTTCAAGACAGGATTTCTCTGTGTAACAGCCCTAACTGTCCTGAAACCAGCTCTTATAGACCAGGCTGGCCTCAAACTCACAGAGATCCGCTTACCTCTGCCTCCTGAGTACTACATGCTGGGATTAAAGGCACGTGTCACCACTGGCCAGCCCAATCCAGGTGTTTTTACAGCAAGGCCTTCACCTGCTGAACCATCTTGCACATGTTCCTTTGTGTTCTGAGACCAGTTCCTGCCAAGTTGCCCAGGCTGATTTTTAAAGATGTGTGCATCTGTTTGATTTACTTGTACATGTCTGTGCCTGTAGAAGTTTACATGCGCCATATGCATGCAGGAGCCCATGGGGGCCAGAAGGAGGTGCTGGATCTCCAGGAACTGGAGGGGAAGGATGAACCCAAGCCCAGATTCTCTGTAACGGCAGTAACTGCTCTTAGTGTTGAGCTTTCTCCTCAGCCCCCATTAAAAAAGATTTAGTGAAGCATAGTGATACAAACCTTTAATCTTAGCACTTGGGAAGCAGAGGCAGGCGGATCTCTATGAGTTCGAGGCCAGCCTGATCTACAGAGCTAGTGACAGGACAGGCTCCAAAGCTACACAGAGAAACCCTGTCTCGAAAACCCAAAACCAAACCAAAACAAAACAAGACAAAAACTAATTAATTAAGAGTCATTTATTTTTAGCCCAGGCTGATTTTGAACTGGCTCTATAGCTAGGGAAGTCTTGACCTTGAGACTGCCCTGCAGCAACCTCTGAACTAGTCAGGATCACAGGTGTGCACCACGAAGCCCAGGCTCTGGTCTGTTTTGCTTTCTTTCTTGGAAGTCATTGTGTTAGAACGTCTTGCTTTCCCAAGCCTTTGTCTTAGTGCTGCCCAGTAGCCTAGGGACTGAGAATCCAAAAAGACTATAGCAACATATGGACTTGTCACAACCGACAGCTCCCAAGCAAGAATGTGCCCAAAGGAAGAACGACACTATCCGAGAGAGGAGGGCCCCGTGTGGCAGGGTGACAAAACCTCTGTCCATTACCTTTAAAAGAAGTGCATGTGAGTTGGGTTTAGACCTGCCGGGACCCCACTAACGGTCCTTTTCAAACATGCTCCTGGCAATAACCAGCTGTGCTAGCCTCATGTCACTCATGGGCAGATATTTCTAAGAAGCGAGAGCTTTGAATCCTGGGCCTGGCTCCTGGCGCTAACTCTGGCTGTCACGGATCCTACCTCAGTGGTTTGCTGAGGAAGTTATTTGACCTTGACTGCAAGGTCATTGTCTTATGGGTGGTAAAGGGCTTTCTGCTTAGGTAAGGACTTGCACTTGGTTCCATCCTCATCACTAGGGTTCTGTGGGATCCTTTGACCACACTCCGACACTCCCAAGACTGGCAATAAAGACTTCAAATCAGAGAGCAGAGCTAGCTACTAGCTGACCAAAATTAGCATTTGAGGTTTTGGAGGACTGAGAACTTAAAGAAAGACGCAGGAAGTAGTAGGGTGGGGCTTAGAAAGATTCTTGGCCCTTCTGGGCAGAGGAAGGAGAGAGAGGGGAGGTCGTTGGTCACTTCTCCTGATCATTCAGCTTCTTACCCCATACCTAATAAGATAAGGAATAGTTAGATAAATGCTTCACTAGGGAAAGAAGCAATTCACAGTCTGTGGAGTGTGAGTTTTGATCAGACAACCTCCTATACAAGTACGTGTTTACACAAGAAAATCCTCCCAGGTATTTCCACTAGGACCAAGTCATCTGCAGAACTGAAGGAGAAAGAGAGTTGGAAAGAGACTCAACTCAGCCTGAGACAATAGAGATGAGTCTCAGCTGGGTGGGACACTCTTCCACTGGTGTTCCCTTGTAATCCAGAGGCATGCGTGGTTACGTGTGAATTCAGGCGGAGACTAGGAAGGGGTGGCCAGCAGAACTCACAAAAATCAGATCTCGGGAGGCAGCAGGTGGCCTGTTCTAGAGCTCACAGCACTTGTTCCCAGATTTCATGTTTAGTGGATTAAACACCAAAGTGAAGCACAGAGAAATGACATTACGTTTTCTCAAGGTCATATAGGTAACAAGTGTCTAAGTTAAAATCTGAGCCCAGAGCGCATGCTTAATAACCACTGTGTATATTAACTCAAAAAGTATCAAAAGAAAAGAACAAAATAGTTTTCTTTCTCTTGGGGTACTAAAGGAGAAGGGAGGGCAGGAGAGACTTCACGCGGAATTTCAAACCTTCTGCTGCTCGGAGCTAAAGCTCCTGCGTTCAGCATTCACCGGGCCCAGTGTGAAAATGAAATTACAAACTTAAACTTTCCAAACCGGAGGTGAGAACAGTAGTAAAGGGTGGGGGGAGTCGGAGAGATGGTGAGGGGCTTGCTGCCAAGCTGACCACCAAATCTAGATCCCTGGGACCCCCCTGGTGAGGGAAGAAAATCTACTTCCTCATTTGCCCTCTGACCTCCACACCTGCAGCCCCCTCTCGTGGGAGGGGGCCGGAGAGATGGCTGGGCGGTTAAGAGTACTTGCTCTTCTGGGGGACCCAGGTTTAGCTCCCAGCACCCACAGTACAGCTTCACAACTTCTACCTGTCCTGGGTGGTTGTGTGTCAACTCACACAAGCTGGAGTCCTGAGAGCAGCAGGAGCCTTGGCTGAGGAAACGCGCGGCCATGAGATCCAGCTGTAAGACATCTTCTCTCAGCGATCCATGGGAGATGATAAAGCGCATGGTGGGTGGTGCTATTCCCGGGCTGGTGGTCCAGCCCCAGGTTGAGCAAGCTGGCTGGGACAGAATGTGTTTCCTTGGATCCAAGAGCCTCAGTGGCTCAATGGGTGGCTCAAGTCAGTGGCCAACATCCTTCCGAACAGGCTCCGAAATGAGATGTTTTGAAACACAGGACATCTGAATTGAGACACCTACCTGCCCTCTACGAGGTCCAGGCGTAATAGAAGAACTCTGGTACTAAGAGCAGCAACTCACCTGAAAGAGGGCTCACTAAGGCAGAGGAGCAAACCAGCCTAATTCAGGCAGCTCCAAATTCATCCTCCTAAGTCCTCCTATGTCTAAGGAGAGCAGAGCGCCTCTCCTCAGAACTGAGGACCAAAGTGTAAAACAGCAATGTCAGTCATACCTTAGGGTCCTTGACTTCAGACCAAAGTAGCAAAACCTGCTAGGTATTTTGATGAAATAATTAGATACTTTGGCGAAACCTAGATTTGGGGAGGCTCGCACATGTACGCCCAACTCCGCACATGTACGCCCAACTCACAGTACTCAGAGGTGGAGACGGGATGGTTATGAATTTGAAGTCGGGTTAGTTTGAATTTGTTGTTCAGGCTAGCCTGCACAACATCTTGAGATTTTTGTCTCAAGAAAACAAAACGAGTAAATTTACGTCTCCTTTATCAGAAAAGTTCAAGCCTGAGGGTTTTTTTTTTTTTTCTAGAAATACAGCTCCTGGCTCAGCTTGCACGCATTATTGTCACTCAGGCTCACTTATTTTGTTCCCGAGATAAAAGGGGGCTCCCAGAAAGAGGACGTTTTACAGATCTCACCTGACTTATTGGGGGCTGGAGAAGAAACAAAACGCAGAAAACGTTCCACCACCAGACAGCCTGCAGGACATCCTTGGGGTGGCAACAAGGGGCGGAGAAAGGACGACTACATTTTAATTTTAATTTTCAATGAATTTTTCTCCTTTGTTATGGCAAAACAGCTCCACTGTTGTGACAGTGCGCTGGGATTTGAAAAAAAAAGTCACTAAAAGGCAATCTGGATTAAAAACCATGAGGTACCATTGACGCACACAAAAGCAGCGGGGAGCAGTTTAAAGTCAACGCCAGTCGGTCTGGTGCAGGCGAACCCCACTGGGGAACTGGGAACTGAACGGAACGTTTCTAATAAACTCGTTCCCCCCCCCCCCCATCTCCAGGCCTTCCTTAACCAAGTGACTGAGAACTAAATCCAGGCAGACTGGAAGGCGCATTACCTGCCTTATTATTCCGCTGTGTGAATGCTGGAGTTTTAATTACACACTTGCTTTTTCTGGGGAAGACCAAAGATCGTATTTTTTAAAGTATCAACTTGTTTTCCATTAGGCCGCTGTTGTAACAAGTTCTTTCAGCGACATGTTATGTCTTTAGGAAGGGATGCTTCAGATGGCGCGCACTAGCACAATTTTGTGGCTTTTAATTACTATTTTGTTCTTTTGGGGGGTTTCAGAGGCTGGCGCCTGGGCGTGATTAGACTGTCTACCAGGCCTGTAGCAACCTCGTACACTGACCACCAGGTGGCGCCACAAAGCAGGCGCTATCGCAGAATCTTCGGACTAGGAGCCCACCAACTAGGGAGTTCATCACTTTCCCACTGAAAATCCCAATAACCAGAGAGAGAGAGAGAGAGAGAGAGAGAGAGTGAGACAAGAGACAGAGAGAGACACACAGAAAGAGTCAGACAAAGAGACGGAGAAAGACAGAGAGAGGGAAAGGGAGAAAAAAGGGAGAGGCAGAGAGAGAGAGAGAGAGAGAGTCATCACTTTGACTTAATCAAAACAAAACCAAATCCCCAGAGAAGAAAAAGCAGAGTAAGGCCCTAAAACATAAAAAACGTAAAGTTGAGTTCAGCACACGAAATAAAACTTTTTCTGTTGATTGTTTTTCCATCAAGAAAGCATGCTACGTGTGATAGCGAATCTTGATAAATCTCTAACATGGCTTCGGTATTTTTTTCATTCGTTTTTCGTGAAAACACCGATTCAAAAGACTTTGGAGGCTGTCTACTCTGGCCTACCTTTCTCAAAGAGGAAACCTAAGGCTCGCTCGCCCAACCAGTTGCTCAGCGGCGTATCATAACTCGAGGCCTTTATGCGAACGAGGAAAAGTGATTTCAAATACATTATTAGTAATAATACCTTTGGGCTTATAGAGCTCTTCTCTCAAGCAACGAGGAAAAACATTAAATATTATCCAATTAATTGTCTAATATCTCTGTGGGTTGGTTGGGAAGCGTGCATTATTATAAGCGGTTTATGGATAATTTAAATCAATTGACCGTCAGGTGCCGAGTGGCTGATGAGAATAAGTGCCAGACACTTCGAGGAAACGTGTCCAGAGGACAGAGCTGACTCGGCCCTCTGCCTGGCTTTATAGGATTAACGTGACCTCGGACAAGACGCAAATTGTTAGACTTGGCTCTTGCAAGTGGAGTAGCATGGGAGACCACACTTCTTCCCCTGAGACCAGACGCTTTCTGTCCTGCTGCGGGACTCTAGCACTCTAGGTCCGGTGCCCGCTTTCTACAGTGGTCCTGCATTCACCCACCGCAGCCGCCTTGCCCGCCACGTGACACGGGTCCCCTGGCCGCCGGGTCGCGGACTCCCGGCGCCCCGCGGCCCATTCCTTCTGATTGGCTGTTGCTAGGTGACGTCGCCTGTAGTCACGTGACGAGTGTTAAATGCCCACCCTGCAGGAGCCCGCCCGGCAGACAATCGTAAAGCTGCTCGGGGGTCGCTCACCTGCTCCCGCCTCTTGGAGCCCCTACCGGGCCTGACCACTCCTGCCCCCTCCATTGCCCGCCCCCTGCCCGAGCCGGGCCTGGAGCCGAGAGGTCCGAGAGGCCGGGAAAGGATGCGGCCAGCAGCTGCAGTCCCGAGCCACGCACGGTGATCGCCTCCTCCAGGGGAGGAGGCGCCTAGACCGTTGCCTCATTTCTTGTTTTCCTCTCCCTCCCCCCCCCCTCCCCGTAATTACGTTGGCTGCTGGAAGGGACCTGGAGAGACAGAGGAGGCGTCTCGCATCCCCCCTCTCGCCCGCCACCCGTGCTCTTTCCTGTCCCGGGTCAGGATGACTGGAGTCTTTGACAGTCTGGTGGCTGATATGCACTCGACCCAGATCACCGCCTCCAGCACGTACCACCAGCACCAGCAGCCCCCGAGCGGTGCCGGCGCGGGCCCCGGCGGCAGCAGCAACAGCAGCAGCAGTAACGGCAGCCTGCACAAGCCCCAGGAGTCACCAACCCTCCCGGTGTCCACAGCTACCGACAGCAGCTACTACACCAACCAGCAGCACCCGGCGGGCGGCGGCGGCGGGGGGGCCTCACCCTACGCGCACATGGGCTCCTACCAGTACCACGCCAGCGGCCTAAACAACGTCCCCTACTCTGCCAAAAGCAGCTACGATCTGGGCTACACCGCCGCGTACACCTCCTATGCGCCCTACGGAACCAGTTCGTCCCCGGTCAACAACGAGCCTGGTACGCATAACGCTGGCATCTAGGGTGCCAAAGTCGGCCTGGCCACGGGGAGGGACCGGGTAAGCATGGAGGAGGACAGTCCGGAGATATAGCCTTGCACCCTGTCCACCTCCTCATCCTCCTCCTGGCCTTAATTCTGCCCAAACTCGAACAGCCCGCGAGTCACTGTTTCTGTCCCTCGGCGCTCCGCTGGACAGAGCCGGTGGGCTGTCGGGTTGAGTGGTGTTCTGTGCATGCTTCTGGGGCGGCGTGTTTCCTTGTCGCCTACCTCGCGGTTCTCTCCCGCACAGGTCTCCCCGGGTCTTTGCAAGGTTCCGTGGCCGGGCCAGTCTCCACGCGCTGCAGTTGCAAAGGCCGCCTCCAGGCTCCCGCCAAGCTCGCACAGGCCTGGCTGAGAACTTTAGGATCCCGGGGTTGGACGGTGGGTGCTCACGATCTCTTTGCGTTGCAGACAAGGAAGACCTTGAGCCTGAAATCCGGATAGTGAACGGGAAGCCAAAGAAAGTCCGGAAACCACGCACCATCTACTCCAGTTTCCAGCTGGCGGCCCTTCAGCGGCGCTTCCAGAAGACCCAGTATCTGGCATTGCCAGAGAGAGCCGAGCTGGCGGCATCTCTGGGCCTCACCCAGACTCAGGTGGGCGAGGTGGGCGCTGGCCTGGTTTAGTTGGGGAGTAGGCGCGTTCGGGATAACTTTTCAAAAGTCTATTTTCATGTGTGCGTTCTAGCAACATAAACTTCTAGGCCCAAAGCTAAAATTAAAAAACCTCAAAAGGGGCCGCCTCGTGGGAGGAAAGAAAAGGACCCGGGTGGACAGAAATCCGATACTATGTCATCTTTTCACTCGCTACTGACAAAGCGGGTGACATAAATGACCCCCTGACACCACAGTACATAGACCTCTGGTCACCTAAAGCTCAGACTTCAGCTTTTTGAGATTCCCTAAAGCAGCCAGGAGCAGCAGGGCCCAGAAGCCCGGCAAGTACCCAGGCGGCTCAATGGCCGCCTCTGACCGGCCGCCCGCCCCTAATCTGCCAAACCTCCCGCCCGGGTTCCTGCACTAAACCTCACGTGCTTTTCCTTTTTTCTACAAAGGTCAAAATCTGGTTCCAGAACCGCCGATCCAAATTTAAGAAGATGTGGAAAAGCGGTGAGATCCCCACAGAGCAGCACCCTGGAGCCAGCGCTTCTCCACCTTGTGCCTCCCCACCGGTCACGGCGCCAGCCTCCTGGGACTTCGGCGCGCCGCAGCGAATGGGGGGCGGCGGCCCGGGCAGCGGTGGCAGTGGCCCGGGCAGCTCCGGCTCCAGCCCGAGCAGCGCCGCCTCCGCGTTTCTGGGCAACTACCCGTGGTATCACCAGGCTTCGGGCTCCGCTTCACACCTGCAGGCCACTGCTCCACTTCTGCATCCCTCGCAGACTCCGCAGGCGCATCACCACCACCACCATCACCACCACGCAGGCGGGGGCGCCCCAGTGAGCGCGGGGACGATTTTCTAACCCGGAAAAAAACGGCGGCAGAGACTTGAGAACTGAGACACACGGTGTTCTTCAGCACGCGCCCCATAGCTAGAGGCTCGATCCTACCATTCCGCGACCGCCACCCAGCCTATATTGGAAGTGGCGACTGCGGGTGACCCGTCGCGGGTCCACGTCTCGCAATGCCATGGAGCAGCCGGAAACAAGGAGGCCTTCTGGGATCCTCTAGTGCCAAGCTCGGCGGCCCTGGCCGCAATTCCGACATGAGCCCCGGCCACCTTTAGACCCACTTCGGGCTTGTCGCCCCTTCCCAGCCCTCTTAGCGTGATCCTCAGGGTCCTCGGTCTCTCTGGGACCTTAGCTGGGTCAGGCACAGGGACGCCTAGCCCGCCCTCAAGGCTCCCCGGCTCTCAGAGGTTCCTTTCTCCTCGCCAGCCCCAGGGCTCAGCTCCAGTCAGCTTCGGTTATTGACCTCCCGGGTCCTGCCCTCCCCCCACGTACCCAATGACCCCCAGAATACCACCGGTTCTCTCTCTCTCTCTCTCTCTCTCCCTTGCTGGGGGCGGAGGGGGGTGGCTCTCAGCCCTCACAACCCAGATCCCTTCCCGTTTTCCCCAGTAACACTCCCATAGCTCCTCATCCATCACCAGTGGAGTTTTTTTATTTTTATTTTTTTAAAAGTTTAGGTGCCTTTGCGGATGACCTCATTTTGAAGTTTAAAAAAAAACTGATTTTTTAAATATGTGGACACTGCAAAAATGTGTTTAAATTATCTTTTTTAAGATGAATTAAGGACTATCAGCCTAGACTTGGACACAGAGTTTGTAAATAAGGTGTCTGTGCAGATTTTCCCACATTTATTTGTATAAAATTCCTCATCTTTTCGGACTTTTTGTAAACCCCCCAGTTGTAAAAACTGCAACTTAGCAGCGACCTCAGCAACCCCTTCGTTTTATTTTTTTCCCTTTGAAAATTTTTCTCAGTTAAATTAAGCTACTGATTTGAATTTGTTTTTTTCTTGTCCTAAAGTCTTTGTTCTTGAAATGCAAGGTATTTGGGGGTTATTTATTATGAAAGCAACATACTCTTAATGTTGATTTTACAATATGAAGAGATTATTTAAATAAATTATTGTTTTCATTGGAGTGTGTGCTTTTTCCTTGGTGCCAGGGTTCCCTCGGCTCGGACCTTGAACGATTGATTACCCGGCCCAGAGTCGGATGAACAGAACTTCACATTTGCGTCTTTCCAAGGCTTCGTTGGCCGTGAAATGCGCACAAGTCCGAGACCGGCGTTTGGGCCTTGGTGAAGGGTTCAGCTCCTCCCCCGCCCGAGTCCGCGCGCGGTTCTCCAGCCTTACGGCGGCGCCGTGACTCACTCAGCGCCGAGCCGCTCCTGCCTCCGCCCGCCTGGCCCCTCTGGCGCCGGCGCCACCGCCCAGCGCCTGGGCGGTCTGCGCCGCCACCGCGTCCTCGGTGCTGGCCAGGCGGTGCATCCGAGCCGCCGCGGGCGACTGTCTGTTCGGGACCTAAGCTCTGCAACAGTCTGGGATCAGACTCCTACAATGGTCCCTCCCTCCATTTGCCCCTGAGGCCCTTTGGGAGCTGGCTGATCCCAGAACTCAGTGAGTCACCCTCGTGAAGCACGGTTGGCTGCTTTGGAATGCTGGGCAACCCCTGCGTGCAGTGCTGCGCTGGTACACACATACCCGTGCTCTCAAACACAACGCAGGCACCCACTCTTGTTACACGTGCTGACACAAATTCACAAACACGCAAAAGCATTCGCAGCGGCAGAGCGGGTGCACACTGTCGTGGAGTGGCGGTCTTGCACCTCACACTCTTGAAGAGCAAAGTTCCGCCCAACACTCAACTCGGCTTCACACCGCCGGCCTCCCAGGACCAGCTACCAGCTTCAGAAACGATCCTGCTTTCTGGCACTCCCTGCCAGACTCGAGGGTAGATGTGTAACGCGGGTCTAAACTAAAAGCCTGTTTCCCTGAAAGCGCTGGAATCTGCAGTTCTTCCTTGGCGTCAACCACTGACTCTGTGACCTTGGGCAACCCTCTTGGCCTCTCCGGGTTGCAGTTTGCAGATTTCTAAGATAGGAGAAATAATAACAGCTACGGCTCAGAATAGTGAGCAACTTAATGAACCCTTAATGAGGCAATGATGTAACAACGCCTGGCATGTGATAAGCTCTAGATAAATTTTTTGGCTATTTTGTAGTTAGTATTACTGTTTTTCTTTTTATCACAATACTCCAAATCGGAGGGGCTTTACTTAGGAAGTCCGGTATTACTAAAGAGACCTTTTCAATTTCGTCTTGAGCGGAAAGGCTTGAGGCTCTGATCCCTTTCTACAGGGAGCTTGAACTTCTGCCATTCCCTGCAAGGGATCAAGCCTCTACAGGAGAGGAAGTAGGGTACAGACAAGAGAATCTTGTTTGCAAAATTCAGGCCTCCTCTCCTCCAATTTATGTGGGTCATTCACGTGTCTTCAACTCATCTTTAGTTGGGGGGGGAGGGGTCGTGAAATGGAGGTGACTTCCCGGACTCAGTGGCACCATCCTGAAGCGAATATTGACTTTTCTGGTCAAATTGGTTTGGAGCCTGCTCAGACTGACCCGGGATGGGCACTGGAAATGAGGGGGCTCAACTATTAAGAATGGTCTAGGGTTTTTGAGCTTTCCTATCTAACTACTGCCTATCAAAACCTCATCTCTTAACCACCCCGCTTTCCCCCACTTCCAAATTCTACCTTGTGGGATGTGTGTGTCCCTGTCCATACGCGCGCCAATAACTAGTACCAGTCTTTCTCCTGGGGTTATGCCCTCCCCTCCTTTGCGCGCACTCCCCTCCCCGGCTCCTGAAACTAGCCGGGAAAGACGGGGCAGTAAATTGGCTGGTGTCGAGGATCTGCAGCAGACAAGATGATTAAGAGGCCTACGCCGGAGCGCCCCGGGCAGGGAATGTCAGCCCAAGTTGGAATCACGCAACAGGCCTTGGCATGAGCCGAGCCTGGGAGCCGGGAGGGCGGGCGGCCCCTCTCCGGGGTGGGCCGAGGCCCCACAGACTCGCCGGAGTCACCGAACCTGGCATTCGGCGGCGGCGGGGTCGTACAGGGCCAAGAAGTGCCTTTGGCCCGGCGGCAGGCAAAGGAGGGTGCAGGGACCATGGGGAAAGGGGCGTTCCCGCGAACAAGAAGGGCCAAAGAGGTCGCAAGGATGCACCCGCGTTCTAGAAGTGAAGGGGCGGAGAGGTGGAGGGGTGGGCTGGGGGGGGGCAGAAACAAAGCCCGGCTCCAGGAGATGGGGGCCGGCTCCAGCCCCGCCGGGGGCGACGCGCTGGCAAACCCTTCTCACAGTCTCGGGGCCCAACCGGAGACGCCAAGCCCTGTGATCAGCCCGCCGAAGCGCAGACACCCCCACCCCCGTACGGCGCGCGCG